>NC_064292.1:2805243-2911231 GCF_019186545.1 Solanum stenotomum
GAATTAAAAACGAGTTGGTGTGTGGGGGTATGAACCAACCAACACTAAGGATCATAAAATCCCTCAATATACAATAGGTTTCAGCTCAAGAACACAACCAAATCATGTCCCACAACCAACAATAACTTCCACAACACAACTAACAACATCAACAACAACTAACAACTTCAACAACAAATCCAATTTTTTCTCAAATCATAAAATGAGTTTGGTGTGTGGGGGAAAGGATCAACCCACACTAAAGAACTCACATAGCTTGATAGGGATCACCCCCGACGAAATTCCACGACGGAAACTTGTTGATCTCCTCTTTCTCCTCTTCTTCTCCTCTTCTTCTCTTCTTCTTCTCTTCTTCACTCTCACGAACCCTAACTTTCTCTCTTTTAAAATGGAACAAAAATGATCCACAAACAGCCTAACACAACAATATAACCTCAAAAGAAATGATTTGTGAAAGACCAAAATGCCCTTAAATTTCCGGACGGACTCCCTGCCAACTGCCCAACTTTTAAAGGGCATAACTCACTCATACAAACTCGGAATCGAGCAAACTCGGTGGCGTTGGAAAGACCGTTCCACAAGCTTCACAACCATAACTGGAACTACTCCTAAATCATCCTGATCTAGGAGTTACGACTGCTCAAAGTTGGTCAAAAACTCACTGATTTCCACACAGCCAAATTTTCCAGATTCTGAATTTTTCCAAAAAAATGACTACTTCAAATTTCAAGTTTCTCCATAGTTATTTCAAATTGCCGGATGTTACACATAAACAAAGAACTCCTCTTTCGTCCAACTGAAGTACCAATGTTTGTTCTCGAACGAGTTTTATATTTCGCATGTGTGATAGACACTTTATATAAAGAGGAAGATGGATACACAAACTCCAAAGACAAACTTAAAAACATGATTAACTTGTTATTGGTTGAACCTGTCAAGATATGAGGATAATTATGCCGACACATTGTCAAGTACTAATTTGGAGGCATATAACTTGAAATTCTTCTATTTATGTGATTGATAATAAAAGAATCAGTGATTCCTCTTACTCTTTGTTTGGATGATTGTTATGTATTGTATTGTACTGTATCGTGTTATATTGTATCGTACTGTGTTATATTGTGTCGTCCATAATATATAGTCTCCAAAAGAACTTAAAAGAGATAGTAAAACGTGCATTTGGGATAATAGGTAATCACCACCATGCCTACTTCTAAAATACTCATTCTTCTTCAACAATTTTACCCTTCTCACTGATATAGATTCCATCAAGAAACTTTCGGATATCCTTGTTCTTCACATGACATTTATGGTTAATGTATCGTATTGTATTGTATTTATTCTATTGTATTGTATTGTATTATTTTGATGAAATGCAACGTTTGAATAGATTGTATCGTTCTCCGTCTTTACATAATGACACATATCCATAATTTGAATGATAAACCTATAAGAAATTTTAGTGTATGGGGTTATTTTTTAATTGTTTTGGGTTAAACCATTCCTTACTTGTTGATTTTGAGGGATTACGCTTGACTACTACCATGTCTATTATTGAACAATAATTATTTTTTTTTAAAAAAAAGGAGGATGTTGACCTTACATCGCTAGCTATTCGCTTACAAGCGAAAAGAAAAGGAAAAAAAAGGAAGAGATAAACCTATACAAGATCTCTTTCTAATTAAAAAAAAACAATATTAACTTAGAAAGAAATTATATTAGACTTGTCATATCTTCTTCTAATACTTTATAATTGACATTTGTGTAGTAGAATAATGGCTTAAGTGACAAGAGATCCTTTGTGTCCAGTTCCTTTAATGTTCCAATATATTGTATTAATCATTGGAATTTGTTACCGTCGGTCATGACCTTAAATTGGATCGTAACACTAATAATTACATAAGATTCCTAAAATAACCTAAGAGAGGTGCAAAACATAATTACTAATTAGCTTTAATTTGGGAAATTTCTTGATCTACACAAGAATTAGCTTGTGATTTGCGTTGTCTAAGTGTGACATAGATATAAATGTGTATAGAATGTTTGTATAGGTAAAAGGCATAGATTCCCCTTTAAACTTGTTCCGAAAAGTAGTTACACGCATAAACTATTATGACGATCTATTACACACCTTTACTACTTAAAAGTGAATTTATTTACCCCCTAAAATTGATGTGGCAAAATAACTTTTTTTAAAATAATAAAAATAGGCGCGTCAGATTTATTAAAGTAGAAAAAAAATCAAACTTCAATTAGACCTCACCCCACTCTTCACATTTGTTCTTCTTCACAACCCACCCTATTCTTCTCTTCAACCCCACCCTCTTGATGAAGCACATTTTTCTCCTCTTTCTTTTAAGCAAAAATCTCTCCTTCTTCCTTCTTCCTTTTTCGACTTCTTCTCAACTTGCTTAGCAAATTACTTATCATCAATCTAAGTTTTGTGGGATTTGATTTGTGTTTGTTAACAAAAGATTTCTTAATGTCATCGGCGGGATAAATTTTGGGGGTTTCTTAGCCGTTGCAGCTATGGCGGACTTTTTTGAGAGAAACGAAAAAATTTTCCACTCCATAAATCAGCTCCATGTTTCGATTAGTGTTATTGGCGGCCATTGATAAAATTTTCATCTTATTGTAATTTTGCTATGAAGAAATATAATTATTAGAGAATTTTAATAATTAATTGGAGATTAATTAGTGTAAAATATAGTTAACAAAAGAAAACTTAATTAAAAATAAAAAAGAATATAATTTTTTTTATTTTCTGACATGGTGCTGACATGGCATTGATGTGGCAACAAGTGTAATACACCACATATTGTGAAAGTGGTGTTACACGTCTCAGGGGTAAATAAGTTCACTTTTAAATAGTAAAGGTGTGTAAAGGTTGGCATAATAGTTCAAGTGTCTAACTGACTTTTCAGGACAAGTTCAGGGGAAATTTATGTCTTTTCCCTTTTGTATATTAATGTTTGACATACATAAAATATACACTTCTTATACAAAATAGTGTATATCTTTTGTAGTTGGCTAACGAATATAATTATTTGGGAAAATTACGCGAAATGTCAAACATCTAGAATCTATTATGTAATGGAGCTATAGTTTCTATTATTTTTAGGGATAAGAGTCTGAAAAATATCTCAATTTTGGTCGAATTTGTTGTTGCGATACTAAACTTTCATGAGGACATATTACCTCCCTAGACTATTTAATACCGTATTTTAAACATATATATTTGCCCACGTGGATATAAAAAATAATGTAAAATTATAAATAGTAATGTGTCCACGTGGGCACATATATACCTTTAAAATACACTATTAAATAGTTCAGGGGTAAAAAAATACGGTATTAAATAGTCTAGGGAAGTAATAGGTCCTCACGAAAGTTTAGTATCGCAACAGCAAATTCGACCAAAGTTAGAGTATTTTTCAGACCCTTATCCCTTATTTTTAATTTGTGGCTACAATTTTGCGAAATTTCGCTATTCGGTTTTGCTAATTATATAAATCCAGAATTTGTATAATTCGGTCCCTGATTGTATAAATCCAGAATTTGTATATGTATACCCTAGCTATTTGTATATAAATCATAATAAATTACCATGTACATATTAGCAAGTGAAATACACAAACATAGTTCTAATAAATGTATAAATAAAGATTTTGTTTATACTTAATCAGGGGTGGACCTACATGGTCCTATATGGGTGCTCGAGCACCCATTAATCTCGTATCAAATTTATATATTTATATAGAAAGAAAGAAGAATTGTATATATTTTATTAGAGAGCACCCCTAGGAACAATGACTTAATTGGCGTGGTGGTTTATAGTGGGTGCTCAAGGTCTTTCATTCTTTTTATTTCTTGCCAGAGGTTCGATTCCTATTTTTAGTTTAAAAATTAGCTCTTCTCTTACTTATTGATTCTAATTGGACTTCGTTTTATTTTTTTTCTCCCATGCAGATTATTGCTTTTTCTCTTTCGCTAGTGGCCTTTTCCAACATTTTTTTATCCAAGATAACTTTTATTGTTATTTTTCGTTTTAAATTTTTTTTTTTATTATCGTGCTTAAATATGATTGTCTTTTTTTTATAACAAATGTTAAATTTGTGCACTTATATTTGTGATTGATAGCTAAGCAATAACGGAGCCATATATACTCGAGGGGTGTCGACCGACAATTCTTTGTCGGAAGATTATACTGTACGTGTAGTTAGGTAAAAACAATTAAAAATAATATATATATTGACACTCCTTAACTTCTATACGATTTTACTTCTTTATATTTTGACACTCCTTAACTTCTATACGATTTTACTTCTTTATATTTTGACACTCCTAAGTCGAAATTTTTGATCCGCCACTATAGCTAAGGGAGCACCCACAACCTTGAAATCCTGGATCCGTCATTGTACTTAATGTTCTTCTCTTACATGATTTATATATGCATCGCGCAATCCTGGAAATTTAAAAAAAAAAATAAGAAAGAAGAATCACAGAGCTTGTATCTAGAATTCACTATTAGGCGGCAAAATGGTCCTTTTAAAACTTTCTTAAAATTAATAATCAGTGGTTTGGTGGTCCAATAGGCTAGTGTTGTTATTCTTGGTTTTGATTTTGAGGATTGCCTATTTAGTTTTAATTTCTATAGAAATTGAATGAGGTGATTATTAAGTCCAGGTAGCAATTTTGTTGTAATCAGATATTACTAGGGGTTGGATAGTCAGAAAAAAAACTTAGACCTCATTTGTTTTCATTAAGATTAAGACGCCTGAATTTGAATAAGCATCTGAATATTAAAATATGCATAAATGCACATCTGAATATTAAGATTTGATCTCTAGATCTGAACACTGAATAATTAAGATTATTTTCAATATTTGAATATGCATATAAAATTAAACATTATATCAATAAAATATTATAAAATTTTCATTTCAATAAAAAAATTGTTATTTTTAATAAAAAATAATATTTTAAATGTTTATATTTGATTAAAAAATATTATATGATATGCAAAGAAAATTATATATCGATATAAAATTATTGTAGCATGATTTCTTTTAAGAATTCAACATAAATATCTTTTTATAAGAAAATATATCACGAAAAAAAATTTCATAGGTATAATATAATATCAAAAAGTTCAACAAGTATGATAGATACTAGTCGAAAAATAATAAAGAAGATTTCACATCATCAACGCCTAACATATATAATTCAGCTCATCAGAAAAATTAAAGAACTCCCATTTTTTTCGGATGACCTTAATCCAATTCTCTAACTTGTGAACTTCTAGCGCCATTCATGCTTTTTTGTAGCCCATACTTTTTTGTAGCTATCACTTTCACAAACTATACTAACAATTATATTGTATAATGATTTTTCCCATCCAAGTGCATCTAATTTTTTCTTTGCATTCTTCAAAGCTAGGTGCACTATTTTTTTTTAATGAATAACTCCAAAGTATTATTCATCTTCTCATCAATTTCTTCCTCAAAACTTTTCTTTCAACCGAAACTGGAGATTGGGATGAAGAATTATTAGGAGTTCCATCATTTTTGTCACAAACTAGATATAAGTATAACTTGGACTCCAATCATGAACTCTTGTTGTAGTATAGTATTCAATGTTTTTGGCCTAAACAAATTAAATTCTCATAAGAGACCTCAGATATGTATATATAGTTATTGTTGTTAATCATGAATACTATTTTTTCACATCTTGAGTTTTTGATAAACACCCAAAAATATTATTACAACAAGAGTTCTTGACAAAAATCAATACAACCCAAAAAAATTGTTAATATAAGAAAATACTTATAAAGGTTATGAAAACTTACTAGTTCAAGAGGAAAAAAATTGGTGTTTGGTTGAGAAAAGAGAGGAAGAAAGTTTGTAGAGAGAGAGCGAGAGAGAGCAAGTCGCATAATGAGAGAGAGAGTCGACGGAATTTTTTTCTAACGTATTAAAGATTGAATGTTGTTAAGACTCTCCTACATCTTTGATTCGTTCAGATCCATTTAGAGGCTTTTTTAAAAAAAGAAACAAATAGACTTAATGGGCTGAATCTAAATGATCAAGATTCAGACCTAAAAACCGAACGCACTTAAATGGGCTGAATCTGAATAATTAAGATTCAGACCTGCATTAAGTGCAAACATATGAGGCCAGTATTTGGAGGAGAAGGATATTTGATCACACATGGATGCATTTTTCTTCCAGTTTTGCAGAATGGTTATCACATCACATGACACATGTGATACAGTTGAGTTAGTCATAACTCATATTTCACCTCAGCCTTGGTTATTTTTGTAACTGTTGAGTTCGATCAACACTAACAGTTTTGGCATGTAATAATTGCTCGAATGGCAGAATCTCCTAATTTAGCAAGTGACTATCATCGCAAATCATACTGATGAAGAATGTTGCGCAACTTCTAAGATAGAGTAAGGATCATCTTAATGAGTACCAACTAATTTAGCACATTATTGGGCACTGGTGAAGCAAAGACTTAGTTATAACAATTCTGAAAAGTGAAAACTTCATGCTTCATCTGTAATGTGGGGAGTTTGCTTCAACTAATTTAGCACATTATTGGGCTCTGGTGAAGCAAAGACTCAGTTATAACAATTCTGAAAAGTGAAAACTTCATGCTTCGTCTGTAATGTGGGGAGTTTGCTTCAACTTTAGCAGAACACGTCTGCTATATGCAGATTGACATAACCCAAATGCCCGTGGAAGAATTAATTTATGTCAATGCATAAGTAACAACCAAGTCATAAGCAAGTGGACGAGGAATTCGCACTTTCACCCGATTGACACCATCCAGAGGCCAGCAAGATATTATATTTTTTTATCAGACAAGTTTTTTAATGTTCAATTAATGACCGAAAGAATTGAGTCGTTTGCCTCTTTTGAGGCATTGAAAGGTCACTATCAATGTATGACATCAAATAAATTAGAGTAACTTTGGTCCTAAACCTAAAAATTGTAAAAGAATCAAATTTACAAAACTAAAAAGGTGCTTTTCATTTTCTGTGGGCGACAGAGGATTGCAAGTGCGAAAGGACTACTGCTGAGAACTTGCCTATATAAGATAAATCTAATACCTGTGGAAAGTATTAGGTCGTAGAGCATGATCCAAATTCTGCATTCCAAGGTTATGATGTGTACTCCTAAACTCATTTTCCCTGCTTGCTCCTGCAATGCACATGCTATTTTCTGTGTATTCCCAGCCACTTCTTATCCGAAGCCAGGGAGGTACTAACTTGGAATTATTAAACTTTTGCTTCCTAAAGTTTTTCCTTCCCAAGTTATGAGACTCACTGGCTCTTTCACAACCAGGTTGGTTTCCATTGCCATCCTGAGGCTGGTCTGCTCCAGATACGCTTGGAGGATTTTGAGCTAAGTGACTAGGTGAACAAGTACCCCAATCTTCTCCACCATTTTGAGGCAGCTCACTAGCAGTAGGCACAAAACCTCTTCTATCACAGGGATATGGAGGTAAAGGAGGAAAGGGATGGAAAGGTATTCCTGGAGCAACAGTCCAAGCATCAAATCTTCCCTTTTGATGAGAGCCAAATTGCTGTACCTCGGAAAATGGAACTCCATAAGAGACGGGCAACCTTGAAACGAACCGCTGCTGCAAGTGCCCCATAACAACTGGCTGTGGATGTTCTCCGCAATTACGTTCTTCGGTACTGTAAATAGCTGTTGAAGAATCATCAGATAAAACCGTACAAGCCTTAATGGGGACTGAAAATCCAGGAGGAAATTCATAACCAGGAGGAACATCATCATCTAGGACCTGCTTCTGGTCCTCAGCTACATCACTCTCATTTCTTGGATCTGACTTTGCTTCAGCCTCTTGATCCCATCGACTTTTACACTTACGTTTCTTTGCCATACACGCTTCCCCAATATCAGAACATGAAGCAGAAGAGCCATCAAGCACACCACCATCTGCTTGAACAGATGCAACTGTTGAATGGCAGGTATACTCAGCTCCTTCCGAAGGTTTACAACCCAAATCGCACCATTGATTTTGTGATGCTAAACACCTATTGTACTGTGAACCAGAATGTGTGTTGATACGGCAATCATCTCTATCAATACAAATTCTTTTCCTGAGAGGTCTGAGAATCCTATCTCTAAAGTTCCTTGCAATTTGATGAACCTGACATACAGTAAATCACATATAATTTGTCACCTAATCAATCTGAATAAAGAAAATTTTGAAACAAAGTAACTGACTGAAAAAATATCCCTACAATCACACTATGGGTATAACTCAAAACATAGATCAACAGCAAAAACATAACAAGCATGAGAACAATCTGCTTTGTAAAATTAAGGGAGACAGTAGCATACACAGAAAGTCAAGATCAGGCAGTAACAGAATATCGTGCACACAACCTTCCTAGCCCAATAGCTAATATCAGCATAAATAGGACATCCCTTAACAAACTATGATCTTTTCAGGATGTTCCGTCTTCATTTAACCAAAGCTCCATCTTTCCTTCCTATCTTGCAAGGATAATTGAGATGCTAGTCTCTTACTTACCATCATCTTTAAATATAGATGATTTGAGATTGGAAAATCAGTAGCCTTAATCATTAATGCAAAGGAACAAGGTCAAAGATAACAGGAAATAATCTTGTCCCAGTCTAAGACATCAGAGATCGATCAACTTCCCTCGTAGCAACAAAGGTGAGCCCAAGCTTATGAATGCTTCACCAGAATTTTGCATCTGTATTCTGTAACAATTCTTTTGGTACTTGTTTAGGCCTTGTCTAACAGTTACTTGCAAGTGGGGACATTTGTTCTACTTTTCCTTTACGTTTCACTTCATTTTTGATATATTAGATCTCTAGCGAAGTATGGTTATGAATTAGTTGAGACTTGAGACTAAAAGAGAGCAGTCTTCCTCATACATGCACAAAAACCTCAAGCAACAAGCACAAACAGAACCGCAAGATAACTAAGAAGAAGTTCAATTTCATACCAGTACGAAATCTCAGTTCTCAACTATATCCAAGTATCAATTCAATGCAGATATTTTGCTGGAAAAATTAAAAGGAAAAGAACGTGGTTCTAGAACTACTTGATGGAAACAAAAGACCTGCTTAGTAATCAGAAAGCAGTACCTGTTTGTCTTCGTGCTCTGTCAATCCCAAAATTGAGCTCCTAAGGCTGCAAAGAGGCAAAAACAACTCTTTCAGAAGTAATTTCAAATCTGGATATCACTTTAAAAGGCATAGACAAAAGTGAATTTTAGAGAATTATAACAAGCAAATGTGGGAATATTTGATAGGCACCACATAAGATGGAAGATGGAAGATGGAAGATGGAAGACACAAATCTAGAGTAGTCAGCATTTGGAGAGATGTTATTGCCATAATGGTCAGAAAGCATGTGGCACAGCTGTCATCAGTGTTAGCAACCATGCGTGTAGTATATTGTACAAGGGCAAGATAATGAACTAAGCATGCATGCAGGAAAGGTAGACACAAAAATGGATATAGTGGAGGAAAGTGTTAGAATGTCAAGTATCAGCATTATATAGTGAAATTACAATGTCAGAAATTATAAAGTTTGTTATGGTCTAGCATTGAACAATTAAAAAATGGGGTCGTTAGGTTGACAGACAAGTGTGGAAAAGATGGTAGGAAATATAGAGAAATCCCACAACTGTGGGATTACACTAGGAATCTGCAGGACGAGATCCAACAACTGTCGTTAGAATTTGCTATTTATCTAATTATGGAACTAACAAACAGTATACAAGACAAGATCACATGGTGTATGCTATTCATAGACAACATTGTGTTAGTGTCAAAATTAATTTGTGTATGCTATTCATAGACAATATGGTGTTAGTGTCAAAATTAACGAGGATGTCAACCAAAGGCTAAAATAGGGAGCACTTCAGAAATAAAATATTTTAAGAAGCGTGCAAATAAAACAAATTATTCATTGAAAGTTTGTCCAACACAATAAGAATGAAAATTGAATGAGAGATGAAAATCCAACAGGTCAAATTAGAGGGAAAAATGGAGGAGAGCCACAAGAACATACGCAATCGGAGGGGATATTCAGCAAAGAAAACGGCAGGTTTTATAGAACAACTTAAAGGAAAACGATGTTATATAGGAGGGAGTGTTAGGTCTCTAAGACCCAACATATCCACAAGATGCATGCTGCAGATATGTGTGAATGTAGGTGAATATGTGGTTTCATAAGGTGAAAAAAGATTTAAAAAAAATGATCGCAAACAACAGAAGATGCAATCAAGGCACTTATATGATTAAATTAGAGAAGGTTGACTAAGATGATCTCATCATGATTCTAGTCCTACATAGACCTAATACACCCGACTTCAAATGTGAATGGTGAGTGGGAGTATTACAAGGGGAAAGATAGGCCTAAAAAATCACATGGAAAAATATTGCTAAAAGACCAGCAATATCTCGGAATCAACGCAATCTTCTTTTGAGATATGGGAATCCATGCAATCTTAATGTAAAGAACATAAAAAAGGTAAAAAAATTACATAAGCACATACCAACTAGTTGAGATTCAGGTTCAGTTATGATGATACATTTACATTAGGTTCAGTATTTGCTAAGAATCTTTCTAGTCCATTTAGAAATGTGTGTCCGTAAAAGCTGTAAAGAACATCAAGATCTAAAGTAATTGAATGTAGGAATTAAATTGGTCCAAAGCAACGATGTGGATAGCGAAAATTCATAGAGAATCCCAAAGAGAATGGAATAAGGTGTAGTACTAGTTACGGTTGTAGGTTCATCAACATTTCCTCTTTTATTTATTTTTTATTTGTATAATGTCCCACATCGGTAATATAACAGCATTTTAAGAGGATTAATATGGAGAGCCACTCCATCAACTGTTTTGTAATTTTAGGTTGAATTCTCATATTCTTCTAACTTGGTACCAAAGCTAACATTTGGTAGGCTTGTTCTCACACTTGTAACCTCATGCTGAAGTTCCCGTGTTAACCCTAAGATCAAATCACATTTGACGAGTCTAAAAATCAAGTTACAAGTGCTGAGGCATGTTGGAGACACATTATGTATCACCAGTATAACGACATTGAAATAGGTAGCAAGCCATGGACTAATACACACATAACATTTAGGTTTTGGGTTGGATGTTCAAATTCTCTTAATAATATTTAACTATGTGAATGTCATATCTAAAAGCTTAAACATTTAAAGAGCGAACACTTTTGTAGTCTTATATATTTATTTATTTTAGGTCTAAAGCACACCCCTAAAGTGTGGGGACAACTCTAGGGCAAAATATGTGAAAGTGTTTTTTAGATGAAGAATATCACTTAACAAGAGCACTAACTAGCCCGTATACCAAATGTACTCCAAAAAGTAGAAAATCTTACAAAATGTAAAAATATTTGTTTTTTGGATGGCAATGAAACCGAATTGAGGATCTCAGCTATTTTGGTGTCATGATTGTGTATACCCACTCATTTAAAAGCTAAGCTGCCAAAGAGGAGGTACTTGTATGGTATAGTTCAGGACTACAAACAGACAAGAAAGGGAATTGAACAGATGATAAGCAAATGAAGGTGAAGATATGGCATGCGACGCATAAAATATATGAAATAACCAAACTCGTCAGTATTAATAGGCACGTTATTGCCTGCAGTTCTAAAGAAACAAACAGCTTAGTTCTCTAGAACTTCAAGAAGAATTGGCATGTTTAATATCAACATATACTAATTTGGTGGACAATTTGGAGGGAGAGGAACCAAAGGTGTTTTTTTTTTTTTTTGAAACTGGCAACTTTTGTCTATATATCCACAGGTATACTACAACAAAAGTGTAGTTCCCCTTCAAAAGTGTTACAACTTACAGAATAAAATAGTCTTAGTCTAAACTGCTGCCTATAAACAATCTAGCACATCAAAGATGTCTTCTGTCCTAGTTAATATATCTTGTTTACACCAAAAATAGAAAAGAGCTAAGCAGTCCAAAGGTGTTTTGAAGACAAGAGCATCTCTTTCCAGAAGCTGAAATGAATTGTTTAGTGCTTTTTTTATTTTTGGTGTATCCATGAGTACCCTCAAGAGGCAGCGGACATAATTAATGTTTTAGACAGTTTATGAGGGATCTATGTGGTAGGATTTGCTCTTTTTACTACTACTGTAATACTGTAATTACTACTTTAGTACACTTTTGGTGTAGTTCCTTGTTTACAATAGATATGTTAACTGATTTTAAAAAAAAAGGAACTTCAAGAAGAAGATGCATGCATTATTATTCAAGGGCAAAGTAATGAACTAGGCATGCATGCAGGAGAATCAAAATGAGTTGTGGAGGAAAAAAGATGCACACAAATGGATATAGTGGAGAAGAGAGAATACAAAAGCCTCTTCCACAATAATAGATCAACATAAGTTGTCCCAATACTCCTTTATTTTCACATGTTAAACTTGATAAAAAATTTCTTAGACCGGAATTCTTTTTATATAATTTATTTTCCTAGGGTATGGAAGATCAAGGGGATTATAAATGTTAATCTTTTATCAGAAAATAGGAGAATAATATTATTAACGAAAGACACTGCACCAAGTGATACAGCAGAAGTCTCCAGAAGACACGCAAGAAAAAGGACAACAGAAGATCTTCAAAGATATACCATATCCAAATACCATTAAGGATAGAAAGACACAATAAACTGTGAAGGCTCTCTGAACCTTCCTACAGAGTCTTCTAAATGTCACAAAGTACTCCATCCATCCCACTTTATGAGATGTTTGATGTTCCTAAGAGTTATAGAAAGAAAGAAAGACTTTTGGAATTTTGTCAGGTATAAAGCATGCTATAGACATTTATGTGGCTAGAAAATCATGCCATCGAGGTAAAACTAGCAAATTTATAGCTAAATTGTTGCTATATATAGAAAGGTGTCATCCTTGTTCAAACATAATAAAAAGGAATGTGTCACATAAAATGGGACAGAGGACTAGTAGTCATGAACATCATAAAAGTTCATCGCGAATAAAACATATGTAACATACTCATCATATAACATACTCCTCATATATGGAGACGAGATGATATTCCAGTAACTTTTCCCAGCTTTAGAAATTTAAACAAAATCAAGATTCAACTCCAACAATTTGGAACTTCCAATATAGTGGCATATAAATATTGTAGTTGTGAAACCTTTGTTTCTGCTACCATTTTTCCTTAATGTAAACAGTTGCACTTCTGTAGTTTCTAGTTTAGCCCTCGCATTTTATGGTTACACCGTAATTCATATTTGGGTTTGACATTTGAGTTACTTTTTAGATCATTATCACTGCAGGAAAAAAAAAAAGGAAACTCTACCCAAATATCATATGCAGGCATGAAATCCACACAAACAATCAGAACAGAAGTTAGAAATATTCTATATTAGTAACATCTGCTAACCTCTGAACTCCAGCTCTAGATGTGCCTCCGTTAATGTGCTCAGGAGAAAGGATGTCTCTTACAGCTAGATGCTCTAAGACCTGTTAAAGTGAGTTGACATATTGTGAAACCCAAAGCTCGGTATGATAGCAATGACAAATAACAGATCTGCTACGCATATCAAGAGAACCCTCTGTGGAAAAGGTTTAGCCAAGAGAAGACCTCATGTAAGACAAATGGGTACAAACAAAAAGGAGGTGACCTAAGAAGCCACTAAAACATTGCCCAATTACATATTGACGTATTTCTCACTCAAGTTTTATGCTACAACATCTTAATGACAAGAAAGACAATCTTCTTACGCATTCAGGCCACCACCCATATTGCTGCTTTTGTTAATATGCTTGTGTTAGTTAAAGAAGAGATCTTGAAAGGAAAAACTGTTACCTCTTTAATTCTAATGAGACTTGGTGAAAATATTGAATCTCCAAAGCCAGAAAGGAGGAAGAGAAGATTACTACTCCCTCCATCTCAATTTAAGTGTCTTCCCAATTTAGTCTGTCCCAGCAAGAGTGCCTCTTTCTATATTTAGTAAGTTCTCCAATTCCAACATTATACATGGAAAGTTTTGAGACCACAAGATTTAAAGGGACTACACACATCTTTAATTTAAGATCACAAGATTCAAAGTCTCCCTTTATTTCTTAAACTTTGTGCCCAATCAAACTAAAACACTTAAATTGGGACGGAGGGAGTAATTGAATTAGATATGTGACATTGGGTTTATGCTCTTCTTACTTAGTGATGGTAACCACTTCACATTGTTTTTATCTGTCTAACTATTCAATGATTTAAATATATTGTTTCTGATGTTAGAATGGACAAAACACAGAGAGTATATTTATCTGGTATTTCATGTTTATTTGTAAATTATATTTATATTATCCTACCTGTTCAGTGACTAAATGCCTTTCTTTAATATTTATTTTTTTTAGTTAGCAGACTGAACTACAGTGATCATTGCATTGCTATGTTAGATAGTTGAGATCCTCCATAAGCTGCTAGCTATTTGATTTATGTTTATCTGCACATGTGCTAAGAGTCACATCTTAAGAAGCTGCGCCGGAAATAAATAATTTATCAGTAACATAACTTCTAGCTCAAGCACATTCAGACCATGAGCTGGTGCTAAAGCTCATATACCCGTATAGCCTTTAAAATTCTCATACTTCCAAGCTAACTACTCAATCAGCAGAGCAGAAGTATAGGGCTACAGAATACTACATTACCTTCAGCAACTTTCTAAGAATTGGAATCTTATTGAACTCCCTCCTGTATCGCTTCATTATGTTGTGTAACATCTGTAAACCTAACAAGCAAAAACAAAAATAGATTCAACAATCAGTATATTTGAAAATAGAAAAGGCCAATGCATAGCAAGCACCAATTTATTACCATTTTTGTTTATAATATCCATCAAAACTGTGCGTGACTTAGTTTTCAAGATTGCATCAAGGATCATAGAAAGGTCCCGGTTGCTGCAAACAAATAAATGCATAAATTAACAATTATGTAAATAAGAAGTAGCACCAGCTAAGAATGCAACTCTTAGTACAACAAAGAGTTAAAAAGGCTTGCCATGTGTTACCTCTGGATAGCTTCACCATTACAGTCATCCCCTGAAGCAGCAGTTAAAAGGAGGAGCTTCAGGTAGCACCTGGACGCATCCTGCTCCAAGAAAAGAGAAATGTAATAATAGAAAGAAAAATGTAGATTACTGTGGATTAGGCATGCATGCATTTACACATATGGCAGAAGTTCAAAAACAGGAATGCTTTCAGAATATTATAGTAGGACCATGAAAATCTAGATGAAGAGGTTACTAAGTAAAGGCTGAGTTAAGAAACTGGAAATGCCTGAGAAGATCAAAATAGGACCATGAAAATCTAAATGGAGAGGCTACTAAGTCGAGACAACACTAAGTGGCCAACAATGATGAATGATGATCCCTCATCACCACCCACTATATGAGCACCTTCCACCCCTCCCTTTCAACAACTTTTTGGCCTATTCCCCCTCGATGAATTACACCAAAGAGTCTGCACCAAAGTGCAGCAGAAGAAGAAGAAAGGAGCATTCACACAACACACCACAATGATTAATCACGAATCACTCAGCAAGAAAAAGTAAGTACAGATTACATCATATAGCTTTTAACAACTCACCTTGCGTTTGCTTATTCCACCATCATGATCCAACAACTCATTAAGTTTCTCTTCAACTGCAAATTCAAGTAAGAAAAGATAATGTAACAATACTCCACAACCTGCAGATTCCAAAACAAAATATAACGATGATATACCTGCTTCAAAATGACCATGTAAGGAGCCATCTGGAGGTTTCTTCAATCTAGGTTGTGGAACTTGCAATTTACTGTCCACATCAGGCGATGATCTGGAATTCACAGCGTAATTCCTCTGTTTCCCCTTCTTCACTAAAGAAGATTCACGCGAAGTTTTCACAAACAGACATGATTCGTGTGTCTGTTTCCCATTGCTGGATTTTGACTTCTTCAAAGACTTGCTAACCACTGCATCAGGAGAAGTTATCTCCAATGCCTGTGCGGAAGAGATAGAGTACTTCGCAACTTTTCCAGCTACCGTGAACCCTTTTCTCACTCCAGATACGGTTTCACATATATCTTTCAATGACAAGGATATCTCAACAGGTTCAGTAGAAGAATGAGACAGACACTCTGAGGCTTTAAGTGCTGCACATGTTTCTGCCTTTAAAGCTGATGCAGGAGATACATCAGGGAAGTTCTCGCTTTCCTCTCTAACATTCAAGCTAACAACAGCAATAGAGTTGCCCAAATTAACTTTTTCTTGACCCACAAAACTGTTGATATCTGTTTGACAGGAAGTCTCCTGATTTTCAGCAATTAATCCATCCAGTGTGTTTTTCTTTTTAGGTCGTTTCCGTTGGATATTAATTTTAGCACAATTAATAGTACTTGTAGCACATGTAATGTTGTATTCTTTATGATCCATTTTGGCATACTTGGGCAGCAACACAGGCTCAGGATACTCATCATCCGAATCCTCCTGAACAATCACTTCCGCATCCAGCGGGTCACCACCTATATAACCCCGACAATTAGGTGAACCACAGACACACTTTTTTACTGCAGCCCCAAAGATTCGGACAAAATTGTAGTCAAATGTCACCTCTTCACCCTGATAAAAGAATTCAAAGCATATACCAGTTGGAAACATAATAGAAACAAACCAAAAGCACGTATAGCTAGTATTAAGACGGAAATTACTCCAAGAGAGGATTCAAACAGGTATAGACTATAGTAACTGTGAGAAATATAGGAAAAGAATATTATTGAATTGTTGTTTTTACATTATTACATTGAGACCCTATTTATAGACCCTAGAATACAATCCTTTACCAAGTAGGATACTATTTAGTATTCTTATTTCTATTTCTATTCCTATTCCTATTCTAATAGGATTGTATAAACCTATTCCTATTCTTATAGGATTGTATAAACTTATTCCTATTCTAATAGGATTGTATAAACCTATTCATATTCTAACATGCCTACATAGGAAACAACTGAAGAAGCAAAGAAGTCCAGATAATCTGTGGGATAACCATGTCTTAAATTCCTCTACTGATGAAGACACCTTCATTCCCTCAAGCTTGTTCTTCTACAACAGCTCCGCCCCCCCAAAAAAAAAAAAAAAACAGGAGAAGGAAACCAAAACGCAATACAATAAATATTTCTCTCACAGTTGATTATGTTGTTAACAAATACCCCTCGTCTAGAAAGAAGACACTAGGTTTAATTTATAAAGTTTGTCAAGTAGTTTTCCACATAACAGGATACCTTTGTTTCCTGCATGAGTCCAATCAAAAATTTCTCAACACCAAATTTGACAGCTTTGTCCCCTACACTCCCCCTACCGGAAACAACAGAAGTTCAAAGAAGCAGGCTGAAAGCAGAAAATGACAATTGTGTCCTTACTGGCCAGATCACTTGCTCTCCTGTAAAGGAGAAACCCTTCGAAGGTAAGTATTGCCTCCAAGATCAGCATGAAAGAGAAGTCAGGGTGTTTAACTCTAATATAGAAGTGGTATATTTCGCGTTTGCAACACTGAACATACTATCCAAGAGTTCAGCGTTCATGACTATTGTATTCTGATTCAACATAGCTGAGAGCTATTTCTTAAGAGTTAGAGTAATCATGTCAATCAATGTAGTAGTGATGTTAAGATAAAAGAATAGGAGTGTAGAAGTACAACCAGACTTCTGGACTTACGATTACATCCCTCCGGTGGACTTCTTCCACCGGAATACTATCTTCTTTCTTCTCTTCCTCTCCTTTCTCCTCCATTATCCCTTCATTTTATCACTCTGGGCTTCTCTTTTTAGATGTTACAAGAGAGTATATTTCAGATCTCGGGGGATCTTACGACATCACGGAGCCAAGATCAAAAGCTGAAGGTTAGAATAATTGGGTTGAAAGTGCTAGGCACCATATACGAGAATGGTTCTTAGCAGGGGAGCTCTTGGTTGGATATGCAAGAGGCTAGTGTCCAGATGTACATTCTCATTCTTTTGCACTGAATATGTCCAATGAGATTGATGGATTTCTTTGACTACTCTAGTGGCTCATGACTGGACTAGTTCTTTTGGGTACTTTATATATACGTTGACATCCCCGAAATTAAAGACTTCTATTCTCATGTTGATGTCATGGTCTTATGTGAAAGTTGTTTTAAAGCTTTTCTTATAAACGTTGAATGATGGTGTGGACTGCCCAGAGTCCTTTTGCAAGTTATGTGACGGAATGGGAACATCCTGATCCATATGTATTTACTGAATTCTTCACAATTATGAAAGGTTGTCTTGTTCGGCAGGGGTAATCGAGTGCCGGTCACGTGACCCTGAATTTGGGGCGTGACAGTACTTATCATAAATTCAGGGCTTGATTATTGCAACAAAAACACCCATTACAATTTTTTTCAATCCGTTATGCTGATGTTTGCAGTTTATTAGATGTTAAAGAGCTCTGAACTACTTGTATACTTGTTGGAAAAACATAAAACTAGAACAGAGTAAGGGCTAATAGAGGACACATTTTCTTTTTGCTATATGCAGGTCATTTAGGATCCTGTGAATGGTCAAAACCAAGTAAGTTGGACTAAATAGAAAAACAGACGTTACCTTCTTTATGTCCCTAATAGCAAAGAGTCCTATGCAGACCTCTCCATTCACAATCCACTGTTCAGCAAATGAAAGGAAGTTGAGTCAAAACATTAATACTATTGAAACATGCACTCAATACTTCCATGTAAACAATTGAAACATGCTTCCGTAATTGTCTATTGAAACATGCACACAAAAATGGCTATGGAGATTCAACTTAGAAAACCACATAATCTGGAGAAAGTTCATCACCCATAAATGTGGTATGTCAAGCCAATGGACAATAAAAGTAGTCAGATCCACCAATGGTACCAGTTTATGGAAAACAATCAGGAATTATTGGCCAGCTTTCAACAATAGAATCTGCATCAAGATTGGGGATGGCCTAAAAACTGATTTTCGGGATGATATTTGGACAGGTCAAAGCTCTTTGAAGAACCTTTTCACTAAACTTTACTCTATCAGCTTAAAACAACAAACAAAGGTTAATCAGATTTTGGAGGAACAAGGATGGAATCTGAATTTTAAGAGATCTCTAAATGACTGGGAAATTAAGAAAGTAACAAACTTGCTAGACTCTAGAACCATTCAAGATCACCCCTGAACTACAAGACAAACCAAGTCGGAAGCTAAATAGCAAGAAAATCTTCTTACAAAATTACTTAGTGGCTTCAGAATTGACTATATTTGCAGCAAATTAGGAGCTAACAATATGTACGCTCCACCTTGGGGGGGACTGTTAATAATTAGAAAACTATTTATATTCCAAGAACTCATTCCTTGCATATATAGGAAATGTTTAAAATCTTTGTACTTGTGTATATCGGAATAGGATAATCAGTAATTACTTTCCTTTCCTTTTAGTATTACTTGAATACTTTCCTTTACTTTCTTTTTTTTGGATTACTTGTACACACTATATAAACCAAACATGCTTGAGGGAATAATCAAGCAATTCATTCTCATCTTCTTTTACAGAATTAAATGCAGAGTGCAGTTGCCAAGCATATTCACCTTTTCGGTACGACAATTAGGGTCACAGCTATGATTGATGAAACGGCCCAAATTCCCCTTAGCACATGCATCAATTACCTGAAACAAGAGGCATAAAAAGGACATTACACGATAAGGTGAAAGAAAACAGAAAATTACTGAGTCTATTATATACACCAAGTCATTACAAATTTGGACATATTGACCGTAGAATGAAAACGGTTCAAAATAGATATACATACCAAAGTTTATTTCCTTCACACTATAAATCCATCAATAGATACATATACCAAAATATCTATATCCTTTACATTACAAATCAAGCTATATTAAACACTTAACAACATTAATATCTGTTAATTAGAGATATCAAGGTGAACTGTTATACCTCGCTGCCGTTAAGTGTCATGAAATAAAAATGCTTATGACACTTCAACGCATACTCCTTTTGCCGAGCCTCATAAACATGCATATCCAGCACCTAGGAATTTGTAAAATTTAAAGCTATAAGTCGATAATATTTCAGCAACACAAAGCAAATCATGCATAGATACATATCATACATATGAAGAGGACAGCTCTAGAAATCAAATAAGAAATTCTAGACAATCTTTTGATGAAAATAAAGCAAGCATCAATGACATTAATGGTAAGATGATGTGAATTTGGATCAAACTTACACCCAAGGAATTGAAAAGAATTCATAGTTGGAGCAAGCCCTGGCGCTGATGAAAATAGGAGAAGAGAGACGGAATTTATAAGAAAACGAACAATGGAAGGAGATACTCCTTCAGGGAAAGAATAGACAACCTAGAAGTACCAGAGTACCAATAAAGGTCGTGGCAGAGATTTGGGAGGAATTAATGATTTAGATGATTTCTGAATGACATATCTTGGAAATGGCCCTTCACCTCTGACCATGATGTTGGAAGTTCAAGTACCAAGGAGAGAAGTGGGAATCTCCTGGGTGGGGCGCTTAGGAAGTGAGACTTACCATATCACAAAAAAATAAATTTCTGAATGAGCTAACCTACCACCAGGATTGATGAGGAGAACAGAGAAGTAGCAACTGCCAAAATGAAAAATAAGTATTTGGGATTGATGTAAATTAATTGTATACAAAAGCAGGAAGGCCAAAGAATCAGAGGTCTGCCGGCCACCGATAGAGATGCCCATTGGCAAGAAGATCTTCAGTCATTTGCACTATTAGTGAGAGAAAAACATCAAATCCAAATATGGATTGTGGAATCCAGAAGAAGAAGCTATGAGGAACTTTATGAATTGTAGACAGATGGCCTAAACAAGATGTGAAATATGTCCCAACCAGCCTTAAGATAGATCATGGGTGAGTTAGACAGATAGGAAAATAGCCAGAAACAGTTGAAGACTCAACCTCTAAAACACTACTTGAATCATATATTATTGGAGTTCAATGCTGGGAAAATCAGAGAACTCTCCGGTTAGAATATGCAACACTGTTTGAATAACTTGAATCAAATAAGATAAAGCTAAAAATTATAAAGTAAACAGATTAATAATTTGAGTAGGTAAGCCCCTTGGTTACGTTTTCCTCTCTCTTTCCAAACAAAATAGTGTACAAGAGTTTGATAAGGTTCAAAAACGGAATTCATAAAAAGCCATAATATATGAAGGGATGAAGGCAGCATCACTTAAGGGTGCCCTTATAACTGGAAAGACAGCAAAATGAAAAAATAATGCAAAGACGACTATAGGGAAGGGTGTGCAAAAAGATTGGGGAAATCGGAAGATGATTCTTAGCTCTCAAAAAGCTAAAACAATTCAGGAGCAGCACAGGAGTAGGATTAAAGAATGGAATAATTACAGTCCAATGCCATTAGGTGATCTAGTTTATAAAATATCCCGCATATGCATAGATTTTGTAAATTTAAGTAAAAATATGCATTATACATAATCAGTGTATAGGTTTTGTATATTTCAGCTAGTGCCGCAATTAAGGTTAGCCGAAGGTACATATGGGTAAGTATCCCTTTTTAAAGAACTATCATGACATTAATCATAACAGCTGTGAAGGAATATGTCTGGGCCCAAAGATGTATTGACACAAAAAAAGAGAAAGCTGTGTCAATACATCTTTGGGCCCAGATATTCCTTCACAGCTATTATTGACACAAAAAAGAGAAAGCTTGGGAGATTTTCATCAATATAAGGGGCATAAGTTGGTCTATGCCAGGAAACATGAAGGAAGCTTTGGCATGTTGGAATCAGGATGGAAATCAGCCAGGGCACAGGGAGAGATGGAAGATTGTCCCAGCCTGCATTTGGTGGACTATTTGGCTGGAAAGGAATCAGAGATGTTCAGAGAACAAGAGCTGCTCTATGGAGAAGATGAAGCTGAATTGTTTAGCTCTTTTCTATTTTTGGTGTAAACATGAATATCCTCATGAAGATGAGGATATCCCAAGTATCTTAGAATACTTTATGAGTTCATAGGAAAACAACAACACTTTTGTATTTCTGATTGTAAGTATTAGTGTAATACGTCCTGAGTATTCCTTTGTTTATAATACAAGTTACCTTTTCCCAAAAAAAAAAAGGAGAAAGCAATTTAGCTTTAAATGATGAAAGGTAGCTCCTTAAGGAGGGGAACTGAGGGGATATCATCGCGATTAGATAAAGCAAGATCCAGGAGCCTAATATGACAATCAACAGACATTAGCAAGCACATTGTGATAAAGAGAACTCTAAAGGAAAAAAAAGGAAGTTCCAAGGCCATACTTGAACACAAAAGAATTGAAATTTGGGGTGATTTATGATACTAGAAAGTCCAAGACTAGAGTTCTGAACTAAGTTAAAGGAAATTAATTCGTGTAAAAGGAGGCAAAGGGGTTCTGTTTTCTGCAAAAGAAATAAGGGTGTTGATTTGTTTTCCATGAAAAGATGCTGATGGGTTTACCACCGCAAATTGGTGATTTTCCAAAAAAAAAACAATTTAGCTACTAATAGCATGGTCATCTCTTAACTTTCACAATCTCTTTTCTTGGGAAGGGGTACCCACCCAGGGGAGGGGGTTAGGATAAACATAAAAAAGTTTTGGTATTTTTTAGGCTAACATAGGAAAAAACTACATATGATTCCAAATATTGCACTACTGTGTCCACTTCCAGTAATTCCCATAACTGTCTCCAAAATTCTGTAGAGAAGATATCTCACCTCTCCAACATATTCAATAAGAAATTGCCCTTCAGATACATTGTCGAGAAGCTGTAGGCCATAACCCTTCTTTCCATATTTAAAGCACTTCAATTTAGCATAGTTGCGTTTCTGAAACTGCAAGCAGTATATGATAGAGATGATACAACTTGCAGGATAAAGCAATATACAAAAAAAAAAAAAAAAAAAAAAAAAAAAAAAGAGTAACCCTTTGCAAGTTAAAGAACCTGTTGATTTGAACAGAATTCTCCACAAGGACAAGTCCCTTTAGCACACTCTATATTGAGAATACGGTTCAGGCATCCGTCTCCACAGCCCATTCGACCATCTGAAGGTGGCTTGCAAAGGCAGACCATGATCTGATAGGGAAGGACAACAGAATGAAATAGAAATTACTGAAAGCACATCAGAAATCATAAGTTGATTGGAGATGAACATGCAAATACTTTTTGTAAAAAGGTAGGTTCAAGATGATCATGCAGATACTCAAATAAGCAGCAGTTCACAAAGAAATAAGTAGGGACAATGGAAGGTGTATGTTCCTTAGGAGATGTTAGCCCAAACATAGAGCCAGCCAAGGGCATGGGGTGTGTCATATAAGTTAATTTCATGCAAAACAAGATCAAAAAAAACCTAATCATGTCAGTCTTGTAAACATTGTACATCACTTGATATTTAGTTCTACAAATGGATTGCTTCTCTAGAGGTTGCTGAAGAATCTTCTCAAAACCCAACTTCTATCAATTGAGTGTTGAAACTATATTTTCCTCACCCATCTCAAAATGCTTTAGTTAATGTAAGTTCATTTCTTTACTTTAGAAGTTATCCACTGCTCTAACTATTAGAAGAGAAGATGTAGACCTGGTATCATGATAATGGACAAGAACCCCTTCTAAAAGACATCATTTTAATGAACCCCAGAAGAACTGCATGATACTTCCTTCTCAAACAATCATTTCCTTTCATTTTACCGCAGAAATCTACTTCACATAAACCATATCTCCACATAGTATCATAGCCGGGTTGAAAATATCAGCTCAGAACATCGTAACCATAGCGGACAACAAATTACCAAGATTTACAACAAGAAAGACTCATAGTATACACACCAATTAGTTGTTTAGAGGACCAAGAGTTACTCATATACGGCATTTCTTTAAACAGATGTACCTGAATGTCTCATTGTAGCCAATAATACACCAGTGCCCACACAAAGTCACGGCCAAGGAAAAGCAAAGGAACAGGGAAAAGATGCATCAATTAGAGGCCAGAAATAACAGAATTTATGCATTTTCGGAAGTTTCATTTGGAAAAAAAACTCAGGACTTAAATAACAGAAACCCATGAGTTTGGCCTAGTTATGTAATACGCGTAGGTACATTTAACTACCAGATCACATCTCAAGAAATAGGTAAAATCAAGCCTAAATCCCTCCCAAAAGAAAAAAAATTAAGTCCAGAAAGTTAACAACAGTAATATCCATAACTAAATTGCAGTACCATAATCACTGAAACATCACTTTCTTATCGCAAAATCAAATAATAAATTATCATCCAGGAAGTAAGATGATTCAAATTTGCGAAATGGTCACCTACAACACCAAAAATGTGATTTTATTTGTAAATCAGCCCTTTCTGATGAAATTCCTTCTTTTAAGGCAATAGTCTTCTGCTAAGAATAAGTCACAACTCACACGTTAATTTCCGATAAACCAAGACACTTAGGTAATAAAACTTTTAGAGTTTTTCTTTTTCTCATGATTTTTAAATTCAGAGACAAACTTTGTCTAAAAACACTGAAATTATAACGCCTTTATGTTCCTCTATATTTTATTCTTCAAATGAATGCCACAGTGTATTTGAGGCAATAATGCAGACTTGATCAGGCATCTACCTCATCAATAGGTTGATTTTTGCGGTGGCGATGCAGAAACAAATTTGACTTGATCCGATTCCAAGATGATTGATGAGCCACTGCAACAAACATAAAGAAGGAAAATAATCAGACTAGTGCAAGTTTACTCTGAGATTATGTGCCCAAAGACAATACCAGTGCCATTTCATAAGTACAATTGCTAGATAGTAGATACCAAGTAGATTCTTCTGTCCTGATCCATTCGAACTCAAGTGTGCACGAGAAACATCTTCCTCACCAGAGCCATCTGATATTTCCAGCTCAGCATTGATTTCTGAGTTTGACTTCTCTTGAGGAAATGAGCAATCAGCAAAAGCTCTATCCAGATTGTCCTTACAAGTCCTTCAAAATCGGTAGGAGACTACAAGCCATTAACTCTTGAAACCAAACAAAACATATCATGCTTTGGCAATCACAAGTGCTTCCATCCATTAGTGAAAACTCAATTATTAAATCAAGATTATCAACCTCCCCACCCCACCCCTTCTGACAAATTGCTTATTACGACTAAAGGAGCTAATGGTCATCTGATGCTTAGTTTTAACAGATCCACTTAATTCTGCAGAAGCAATATGAAACCATCACCTCAGTGTTCCGAAAGCAAACAGCCAGCAATGCAGAAGAATTTTGGATGCACTCAAATGATAAGTTTTTATAAGTCAATAAACAAGAAAGGGAAAATTTTCCAATATTAATAAAATAACATTAGCTTATCAAAAAGAATAAGTAAAAGAACAAAAGAAAGGAAAGTAAGAGAGACACAATAAGTTGCCTATTTGGCCAAAAACAGTTTGATAAGCATGCCACCTCAGGATTTTGTTTTCAGTAATATAGCATGTCACCAGTTACAATGATCTATATTCTCTACAACTAAACTTTACATGTGAGGCAAATTCTCTCGGCAGTAGCTTAAACAAGTGAGTAAGTGCAATGCCCCTTCATCAAGAATAAAATGGTGTAATTGTTTACGTTAATGGATTGAATCCTTACAACTTGTGTAAGAATAAAATGGTGTTAATTGTTTAGCTCTTTATTATTTTTGGTGTAAATAGGAAGTGCTAGCACAAACAGAAGATATTTTGATGTTTTAGATTATTTGTTTAAAGAAGAGTACAAACAGAAACTCTAGTGGTAAGTTGTAATACTTTTGGAGGGGGATTACAATTCTGATGTAGTATACCTGTGGATATACAGTTGAAAAGTTACCATTCTCCAAAAAAATGGAAATAAAGAAGTATCACTGTAACAGTGCTTTTACAATGAAAAGAGCAGATATACAACAAGGCTCCTACAGCTTTAAGCGAGAAGCGACCTCTAAGTAAACCCCACAAATTTACAGAAAATACAAAGACTAACATATAGGAGATATAGTGCCTATACCAATAAAAATCTAATTGACTTTTTCAATCTAAGCATGCATAGGTCTAGAACATATAGAATCATAGCATCTAATCACACAAAGGAAGGCTAACTTTTATGGTGACCCACAGAAGCTAGGGAATGGATCTTACTAGTTTTTGAATTACAGCAGGGAAATATAACGCATGCATAGACACATAACAAACACATGCGAGTGAGCGCACACATGACACATAATTGGGAAGTGTGGTCTAGCCATAGTCCACCAAGAAAAAACTAACTGGAAACAGAAGAGTATACTATTGGCACATCTGTGATCTGGAGATTAGGTGAGCATATATCACATACCATCTGCAGTTTGTTTCTTCAATTTGATCAGCAAGCAAGGAAGGTATACGCCTCCATTTGAGGCAATCATCACACTGCACCCAAGCATTTCTTGGTGGCAAGAGACGCTCACCTATCTCACTCTGCAGAATATCCATGTTTGAAATGCCTCCATCTAAACTTCTCTTTTCAAAGACAACTTGTCCAAGCTCAGATGCTATTCCATTCTCTACAACATTAGTTAATATAGTCACTGAATACTACAATGTACCAAGGTTAGCTTACATAAATTGAACTTTAAAAGCTCAATTTTATTATTACCGAATCATCTGACAATACCTGTTCCTGAGTGCTGTCTCACTTCACCTAAACACTCAACAGGGTCACTTTTGTGCTTCACGTCATGCATGATGTCTTCCTTTTCTTTGTTCCCCTTCTTTTTACTACCTCTTCCTTTTGACAAATTTGGGACTTCTGGCCTGCACTTTCCTGATTCCTTCGATCTCCCTTCTTTAGACACATTTTGCTCATCAGGAGAGGATACCAATTTCTCTGACAACCCTGACTCTGGAGACTCAGTGCCAACACTGGAACAATGATTTCCCTCTGGATCACTTTCAGGATTTGAGAAAGCACACGAGATTCCCAAGCTTGACACTCCTGAACAACGAAGTAGTTCTCCTGAAAATATCACAGTGCTGAACATGTTGCCCGTCCCATTTCCAGCTGTAGTTAAAACAGAAGTATCGGAACAAGACAAACCATCCCTTTGTTTTTCTCCGTGCATGAGATTCCCAAATACTTCTGCATTGCTCATACTTTCTGGACTAGGCAAATCTTTCACCCCAGAATTGGAGATCTTTGGGAGCCTCTCTTTTTTCCTTCCTTTTTTACAGCTCTTCTCATGCATCCTCAAAATTGGAGCATCCACAGGAACAGCACATGGCTTAGACAAAGTCAAATCATGAAACTCTTCTGGAACATCAATTGGAGTATCAGGAATTAGGTTGATGACTTCTGAATCAGGTGAAGTTCCAGGATCTGAGAACCTGTTATTGATCGATCTTCCATCCTGGGAAGGTGACTCAACATGACAAACTAAAGTCTTAGCAGCTAGATCTTGAACTGCGCTTTTTTCAGGTTGGCATCCTTCTGATAAAGAAACATAGTCATTATCCAAATTTCCATTGCAACCATGGAACTGCACACTTAGCACCTCCTCTCCAAACCTATCATCAACTTTGCTGGCAATTTTGGGCATTTCTTTCAATTCTTCTCTAGCATTACAGTTTTTGTTGGTATCATTATCAATAAGAGGAATAACATCCATCAGACAATGTGAACCAAATTTCACCTTCAAGGAAATCGGGCCAGTTGGAATGGAGCTTTTACCCTTTGATTTCCGTGACTTTCGATCGATCTGCTTCTTACCATGTTTCTTATTTCCGCTACCACCTTTTTTTGCTATTCTTAAATTTTTCTGCTTCCCCGAAGCTATCTCAAGCCTGACATTACGTTCTAAATATTGCACCGTATTTTCTAACAAACCCCAGACCGAAGTACGAGCTTGTTTACTGAAATAGCTTCTCCTTTTTCTTGTAATCTGCAAAGAACTAAGATCTATGGATGTTTTTTTAAT
This sequence comes from Solanum stenotomum, assembly GCF_019186545.1. Lineage (NCBI taxonomy): Eukaryota > Viridiplantae > Streptophyta > Magnoliopsida > Solanales > Solanaceae > Solanum > Solanum stenotomum. The sequence goes on from NC_064292.1 coordinate 2,833,334, forward strand.
GGCTATTCTCCTGCCATTTCTTGCTGGTACTGTAGCCAAACTCTGGCTTAACTTGCTGTTGCGCCCACTCCTTCTCCGAGGAGCAATGCATGCATTGTCAGGGCATTCACTTTCAGAAGCATTATCAGTTTCTACAGTATCTTTGCCTTTATCATCCTCCTTTTGTGACAACTCAGTTATGCTAATTGAGTCAGAAACATTCTCCAGAACATCAGTCCCTGAAACATCAAGTGTGACCGCATCAGCAGATCTTATCTCAAAGAGTTGAGGTGATTGCAAAGAGACAGATAAGTTTTCAGTTGTGCAATTGGGATCCATGGCATATGTACTCTGCCCAAAATCGCAGACATTGTCTGCTGTTGATATCTGGGAAAGCATAACAACAGTTTTACAGCAATGTTCAAAGAAAGCATAGGCCCCAATGATAATTCCTCCTTATACCAGTACAAGTCAAGAACTAACTGCCATGCAAAGATATGCTTGCATCAGAAATTCACTGAAGTGATCTGTAAGAGCAAATGATAGTTATATTAATTAGAAAAGCATTCATAATCTTCATCAAACAAGTCTTGAAGTAATCATACACATAGAAATGATGGGAATTGTAAATAGAGAGGAATTCCCACCAAATTAGGGGGAGGGGGGGGGGGGGGGGGGGGNGGGGGGGGGGGGGGGGGGGGGGGGGGGGTGTGCTATAAACAATAAAGATGTCACAAAACATAGCTATGATGTCAAGGATATAATCAAGTTACCAAGTATGAGAAGGAAGAGTGAGCTATTCTGTTTTCTTTCTTAAATGGTAGTAGGTGATCATTCCATTCCACCACTAGGCCTCACCCTTGAGGGCAAGTCAATCACCTACTACTACATTGCATGTTTGCAATAGAGTTATGGTTCTAGTCTACTCCATGAGATTAGTTCGATGACAAGCAGTTGGATGTAGAAAGAGAAGAGTTGTGGAAGATTGCTCATCTTTTAGTTTTCGACTGATTAGGAGAAAGAAAAAAGAGAATCTTTTAGGATACAAAAACTCCCTAGTGAAAAGTTAATTGCTTTCGTTTCTCCACTTATTCTTTTGGTCCAGAAAGTATGCTTCCTGTATCATATAATGATTAAATCTCGTGGAGTCTGATGTAACAGCGTACTTTGGTAACGTATCACTATCTGGGTGGAACATTAATGAAATATTTTGAATTAACAGAGAACCCGGTGCATACACATGCTAAAGGAAGCTTCAGCAATTAAACAGTGCATAACCCAATACTTACAGATCTGCTAAATATTAATTAAAATAATGCGCCCAACACTTTCCAACACCCACCCGACCTAAAAATACTGTTGAAACATCTTGCACAAGCACATATATACAACTTCAAATTTTAATAAAATTTTTGTCCTACACTTATTTTTTGTGGCTAGCTGGGACTAAGACCTAGCAGAGTCAATAAGCTAGGTGTTCTCCAATCTGCATAACCCGTGGCAGCAGAGTTACTCACTGCCTCTACGGACTAGAGGGTGATCACCAAGCCCATTAAAGTTGAGATGATCACTTACTACATTGTGCTTGATAACCGAACGCCGGAAAAACAAAAAAAATGCTTAGTTTTAGTAAACGGAAGCTTAATGCCGGCACAGATAACAACGCGTATGTACAGGGAAAACTGAAAAGTAACACAGCCCCGTTCTTTCCCCAGAAAATCCCGAAAGCGAAAGAGTAGATACAGCAATAAAAGCAAACCCTAAGCAGCTAACATCAAAATCCCTAAAATCAAAGCGCCAACGCCAATGCAGATACATACATATACCTAACTGCCACAAAATCAAAAAAAAAAATACAGAAAAAGGAAGAATCAACAATAAAGATCATACCTGATGAAATTGAAGAAGCTCTTGAGGAACAGTAAGAAGGCCAATTCAGCAAATAAACATACAAGTATCTCTCTAGGTTTTTAGAGAGAGAGAATGGATATTTATTGTGGCGTTTTCTAGAGAGAGAAAGAGGAATCACTTTGGGTCAGCAAACGGTTTTTAAGAGTTGGCGAAAGAGAGAAAGGGCTCCGGCGGAACTCATTTCAGCTTTTCTTCACCTTTTTTTATTTTATTTTATTTTATCCGACTATTATTAATATTAGGCTCTAAATACTGAGTAATTATTTTCTGAAACACCAAGTCAACCTTATTAGTTTTATGTTTTTTAATATAAAATTCAGATAATTAAAAATTACTACTCCTATAAAATTATACTCTAATATACTTTTATAGTCTAGAATATTTTGAAAAATATCAAAAGACAAAGATGAATTAGTAATACATTCATGCACGGATTAAAATAACTAGTAAAACTTTAACATATTACTCCTTTTGATTTTTATTTATTTGAAATTTGAAATGCATTGAACGCAATAATTTTGATCATAATATTTGATAAAATTATGTTTTTCTCCAATAAAGAGTAATCAATATTATTGATATATTTCTGGAATAGTAAATGTGAAATTAAATTATAGTAATAAGTTACTCTTGACTTTGACTTTTTGTAAAATTAAAGTAATTAATGTATCGAGATAATAATTATTTAAAGTTTTTTTTATTTTTAATTACAGATTTTGAAGTTTAAATTCTTTAAAGATAAAAACTACATATTGAAAGTGCTATTGTTAACGATGATGGTCAATGAACGTACATGCAAATTCGTATATAGATATATTATAATGTGGATATTGAATACAGATGAAAAAAATATGTAAATTCGTATTTAGACCTATTATATGAATATCGGGTACAGATGAAAGAAAAAATGTATAAAAGTGACGAATGGACTTTTTTTAGTACAATGATTTTTCTGTTTGTACTTCTTTTAGCATATGGGTGATTCAATGACACATGGCATATTTAGGGATAGTAATATCTTCACCACTTTTTTGTTTTTTTTCCTTTTTTTGTTTTAGTTTTGACCGGTAGCCAGAAAAGGTTTTGATTTAAAGGTGTGTTTGGTATAATGAAAATATTTTTCATTAAAAAGTAGATTTTTATTTATTTTTAACATTTTATTAGAAATTAAAAAATTAAAACTATTTATATGTTATTTAGCAAAATAATATGAAAGCGAAATGAAACAAAGAGTGGAGTTGGAGAGTAGCAGGGGTGGAATGATCAAAGGATGGGGATTGGGTAGGTGAGAAATGACAATAAATTTAAAATGAAATTTATATAACTTGTTTTCTTTAATTTCATTAGATAAGTCATTTTCTTTAAAAAAAAATTAACATCTTTTAATCAATTCAAACATAAAGAAAAATTTTAAAATATTTTCCTACGTACCAAACACACCCTGCTTGTTTTCTTTTCTGAGTTTAATAATGGAATGTACTCTCAGCTTTGACCCAAATCATTGTTTGATTTATAATCTTTAAAATGAAATGATAATGAGGCGGGACAGATTAAAGTAACATATAATTAGTATAAAAATTATATACTAAATTTTAAAAAAATGTATATGTATATAAATATATTTATATGGTCATAAAATTGATTAAAAATTAAATTTTTAAATATTTAAGTTTTCAAAAACTTAATTAAATTACTTTTTGGATTTTTGAGATTTATTACTCAAAAAAAATTATTTAAAAAACAATAATTAAGTAAGATGCATATTGAAATACAATTTTAAATTTCAAAAATCATAACTTTAATAATTTAAATTTTAACTTTAAAATTTATGACATAATGAAAACGAAGTTATTCCCTGCTAAAGTTCTCTTTTGACTATCTATCCTCTTTGAATTTAATTTTGTTTTGCTTAGCTTATCCCTATTTAATCCCACTTTGCTTAGACCCTATTTTAAATTTAATTAATTTTTTCTTCCTAAATTCTTCATTATTTGAACTATGTAAAAGTGTATACAATTCTAAAATCAATTAAAATCTAAATTACCTGGAAAAAAAATCATTTCCTCATGAACTAAGTCAACAGGCAAAAAAAAAAAATTACTATTGAAAATAAATAATTAAATCTTCAAAATAATCTTACTCAATTTCTTTCCAAGTTCATTCTATAGTATATAATTAAGATTGTTTTCAAGTTGACAAACTCTTAGAGTGCATAAATTTGTTTCAATAAAAAGAGCACAAGCAATGAGAAGAAAAAACCATAAAATAAAGTAAAATTGGTTATGTATAGTATTATATTAGAGTGTTAAAATACAAACTTGAAACAACAAGGAGGCTGAAGAGATGGAATTAAAATTGTTAGTGAAAAACTTACAAGATAACAAAATTACAAGATAGCAATTGAAAATAAAATCTCTTCAAGGCTGAGGCGCGGATATCTCAATTTTTTTAAGGAGATTCAAGTCCACTGCAGCAAATGTTTTCACCGATCCAGCAGTAGTTTTTCTTGACTTGTCCCCTCCAGGATACAACGGTCTAATCACAAAATATAACTCAACAATTCTAGACAAGAGTTGAGTCCAAAACTCCACAAAAAAAACACATTACTTCAACTAATTAGAACTCTCTTTTTTGACTAACTTTTTCCTCTCTATATTTTTCTTATGTCTAAACCAAATGAAGACCACCACTATTTATAGTACAAGAAGTCTTCCTAGCAATGAATAGGAAGGTAATAGGATAGTAAATATTGAAGATAATGGTCATAGGAGTTACATAGGTTATAAGGTACCATGGAGGAGTAAAAGAATGAAATAAAGGTCAGGGGTAACAAATGCACCTCAACGTGCAAATCAACTCGACGGACAAAAGACTACACAATTCAATGTGTACACTCCTTAATTGCCAATGAAGAAGTGGTAAAGAAAATATCCACCAACGGCAGGAATCAATTGTTTGTTATTACCCAAGTTCTCCAAATATTTACCAAGGCAATTAGGCCTAGTCATTATGAGACAAAATTAACACTAAATAAATATTAAAAATGCTCAAAAGACCAACAATCCCCCACTCATTTTAAATATTAGATAAGAGAGTTCATCAGTTGAAGGAAGCATAATGAAGGTGTGCTCTGCATTGAACCTCCACTTAGTGAAACAGTAACTTTTACTCAAGAGTCGTAGTGGTCTCAGACTTGAACTATGACTGTTTAAGGAAAATAAACTATTACCGTTCACACATAATAATCAAGGTGTTGACATGAGCTTTAAAAGCCAGCACGTTATGGTATTGTGTTATTCCGATTTCATGAGTGCATTTGAGAATAAGCTCAATTCTCATAGGAAGCGACCTACTTCCACACTCACATAGGTGAAATTTGTCGAGAGTGTTCCTGTAAGTTTAACACTCCACCCATACGGGCTACAGATTTTCATTAAGAGTTTTGTAAACTCAGCCTTCACAAATTACTACAAGAAACAATGCACTCACATCACAGGTAGAGATAAAAATATAGTGCACTTTTCACAACAAGTCAACATATGATTCGTTTTTCCCATTGAACCTGGTTATAGGATCTCTAGTCCCCAGGTTGGGTTTCCTCATATATGGCTCAAGGATTTATAGGTTTCAATCTCATCCCCTTCGATGTGCTCCACACCGTTTCTCTCGTTAAGGCCTTAGTAAGAGGATCTACAAGATTATCACAAGATTTGACATAATCAACATTAATGGTACCATTTTTTAAATACGATCTTACATTACTGTGTTTCCTTCTTATAGGTCTGGATTTACCGTTGTAATAACTGTTTTGAACTCTACCAATTGTAGCAGTGCTATCACAATGAATTAAAATAGGAGGAATTGGTTTTTCAAAATAAGGTATTTGAAATAATAGATCTCTTAACCAATTCGCCTCCTCATTAGCTGAAGCTAAAGCAATTAGGTCAACCTCCATGGTAGAGTTAGCAATTATAGTTTACTTTTTTCATCTCCAACAAGCAGCACCACCACCCAAATTAAAAACATAACCAGTGGTAGAACAAGAATCACCTGATAAAGTGTTAATTCCAATCTGCGTCACAAAAGCCTTCAAGTACAACAGGATATTTTTTATAGAACAAACCACAATTTTTTGTTCCAATTAAATATCTCATAACTCTTGTTATAGCATGTCAATGTTCATTACATGGCTTGCTTGTAAACCTGCCAAGTACTCCTACTGCATATGCAATATCAGGCCTAGTGCAATTAGTCACATATCTCAAACTTCCAATTACGCTAGCATATTCCTTTTGATTTATTACATCATTTTCACTTTCAACAGGAAATAAGTGAACACTTGAATCAAAAGGAGTTACAACATGCTTGCAATCATGAAAAATATATTTTTTTCAAAATTTTCTTAACATAATGTGATTGGTCAAGGAAAATTTCATCACATGTTCCTTTTATTTTTATTCCAAGAATAAAATTTGCCTCACCAGGATCTTTCATATCAAAATGGCTTCTAAGAATATTTTTAGCTTCATCAATAACATTCATGTTAGAGCCAAAGATCAATAATTCATCAACATATAGGCAAATAATCACATGTGAATTATTCCAAGACTTATGATATATGCACTTATCACACTCATTTGTTTTAAAACCATTTTCAATCATGCAGGAATCAAACTTTTCATGCCATTGTTTTGGTGTCTGTTTCAAGCCATATAGGAATTTAATAAGTTTACATATTTTGCTTTCTTGGTCTGCTTCAACACAACATTCGGGTTGATCCATATAAATTTCCTCATTTAGGTCTCCATTTAATATAACAATTTTTACATCCATTTGATGAATTTGCAAATCAAAAATTGCAGCCATAGCAATTAAAAGTCTTATGGATGTAATTCTTGTTACCAGAGAGAAAGTATCAAAAAATTCTAGGTCTTCTAGTTGTTTAAAACCTTTTGCAACTAGCCTAGCTTTATATTTATCAATAGATCCATCTGGTTTCAACTTTTTTCATAAGACCCATTTGCAACCAATTGTTTTACAACCCGGTGGTAAATCAACTAACTTCCAAGTTTTATTAGAAATCAGTGATTTCATTTCATCATTTACAACCTCCTTCCAAAAAATGGAGTCATGTGAAGATAAAACTTATTTCAAAGTGAGAGGGTCATCTCCAACATTAAACACATAAAAATCAGGACCAAAATCTTTTTCTACTCTAGCTCTTTTACTTTTGCTCAACTCAAAATCATCAATTTCTTTTACTTTTAAAATAGAAGTAGAAGAACTAGGTAGTGACAAAATATTTTGTTCAATCCTTTGACCCCCACTATTTTTAGAATCAAAAGGGAATTTATTTTCATGAAAAATAGATTCACCTGATTCAATTATAACATTATCTTCAAGATTAAAAAATCTATAGGTTGTACTATTTGAAGCATAACCAAGGAAAGTACAAGTAGTAACTTTCTTACCCAACTTTGTAATCTTGGAATCCATTAGCCTCACAAGGCTAGACAACCCCAAACTCTTAGATATCACAAACTTGGCTTATAACCTTTCCACAATTCAAAAGGTGTCAATTTAGATTTTTTATGAGCACGCGATTCAACACATAACAAACAGTCAAAATAGTTTCACCCCAAAAATTTAAAGGTGCATGTGACTCAATAAGCATGGCATTAGGCAATTCAATCAAAGTTCTATTTTTCCTTTCCGCTACACCATTAGATGAAGGAGAATAAGGAGGAGGAGTTTCATGAATTATTCTCAATGATCTAACAAAAGAATTAAACTCATTTGACTCATATTCACGGCCTCTATCACTTCTAATTCTTTTTATTTTTCTACCAAACTGATTTTCAACCTCATGGAGATAAGTTTTAAAATTTTCAAAAGCATCACTTTTATTTTTCATCAAGTAAACATACATAAACTTAGAAAAAAATCATCAATGAAAGTGATAAAATATCTATTACCTTCACGAGTTAAAATTTCACCAAGTTCACAAATATGAGTATGAACTAATTCTAACAAATCAGTTTTTCTTTCAACTTGAAAATGAGGTCTTTTAGTGATTTTGCCTTTACTACAAGCCTCACACTTTTCAAAATTCTTTTTAACTATTGTGATTAATCCTAAACAACTCATGATTCCAACATAACGATCATTAATATGACACAAATGAGTATGCCAAAAATTGGTAGAAGAAAACATATAAATAGAAGTAGAAACTTTATTCATTTCAACATTTAGTTTAAACATCCCATCTCAAGCATACCCCTTCCCCACAAAAATACCCTTCTTCACAATTACATATTGATCAGATTCAATAATTTATTTAAAGCCTGCTTTATTAAGAAGAAAACTAGACATCAATTTTTTTCTCATGGAGTATAAAGTACATCTTTCAAAGTTAATACCCTTCCAGAAGTAAAACACAATTCGACATCTCCCGTTCCAAGCACTTGAGTTGTGTGAGAATCACCAAGCATGATAGTTTTGGGCTCCTCAAAATGAGTATATTTTTTAAACCAGTCTTTGTTATAACAGACATGACGGTTTGCACCAGAATCAGTCCACCATCCATCAACACTCTCAACCATGTTTATGTCGGTAATCACCGCCACAAAAGGTTCTTCGGTAACGCTTGCCTGAGGGTTAGGACCACGTTTTTAAAATTTACAAAATCGAGCAATATGCCCACTCTTGCCACAAACAAAGCACGGTCCCTTATCTTGAACTTGTTGATTTTGTATTTGGTTGTTTTCACCATTATTTTTCTTGGGAGGTTTACCATTATTTTTCTTGAATTTTTTCTTCTTAGGCTTCAAAGAAGTATTTTTGTGAGTTTTAGGAGTAGCATTATTTGAAGTAATTAAATTTACTTTCGTTGTGATGTTGCTTTCTTCTGTTTGTAAAAGTGTATCTTGGCCCCTTGCCTCTTCTTTCGTACAAATTTTTATTATCAAGGTTTCAAGAGAGGTTTCCTTTTGTTTGTGGCACATAGTTTTTTGAAATTCCTTCCAAGAAGGTGGAAGTTTATCTACTATGCCATAAACAATAAGGTTATCTCCAATTTTAACCTCTTCGGACCTAAGCTCTCCAACAATAATGATAAAGTCTTGAGCTTGGTCTACCACTGATTTGTTGTCCACCATTTGGAAACGAAAAATCTACTAGCCGCATATTTTTTCGCTCCAGCTTCTTTGGTATCATACTTACTCTACAATGCTTTCCAAATTTTCTTTGCACTAGAGTAAGTTCTATCATAATAATCATAAAAATTATCAGATAGACAATTAAGAATATAATACCGACACTTAAAGGAATCACCATCGTACTTTTCCACTTTCTCTAGATGAGAAATAGTTGCATCATTATTCATAGAAGCTGATGTCTTCTTTATTAGGATTCTTCTCAGTTAACACATAAGAAACATTGAGAAGACTTAAGTAGAAAAGTATTTTACCCTTCCATCTCTTGAAATGATTACCATTGAATCGAAATGACTTGTTAAGGTCTCCCATCTTGACATTCGCGGTTTTTTCAATTGTAGCAATTAGTTTAAATCTCCTTAAAATTGTTAGTGAAAAACTTACAAGATAACAAAATTACAAAATTACAATTGAAAATAAAATGAAGAAATAAAATCTCTTCAAGGCTGAGGCACGGATATCTCACTCTCTTTAAGGTGATTCAAGTCCACTGCAGCAAATGTTTTCACCGGTCCATCAGTAGTCCTTCTTGACTTGTTCCCTCCAGGATACAACAGCCTAATCACAAAATATAACTCAACAACTCTAGACAAGAATTGAGTCCAAAGCTCCACAAAAAGAACACCTCCCTTCAACTAATTAAAACTCTCTTTTTTGACTAACTTTTTCCTTTCTATATTTTTTTTATGTCTAAACCATATGAAGACCACCACTATTTATAATACAAGAAGTCTTCTTAGCAATGAATAGGAAGATAATGTGATAATAAATATTGAAGATAATGGTCTTAAGAGTTACATAGATTACAAGGTATACTGAAGAAGGAGTAAAAGAATGAATTAAAGGTGAGGGGTAACAAATGCACCTCAACGTGCAAATCAACTCAACAGACAAAAGACTACACAATTTAATGTGTACTCCTTAACTGCCAATGAAGAAGCCGGAAAGAAAATGTCCACCAACGGAAGGAATCAATTGTTTGTTATTACCCATGTTCTCCAAATATTTGCCAAGGCAATTGGGTCTAGTCATTATGAGACAAAATTCACACTAAATAAATATTAAAAATGCTCAAAAGACCAACATATTATAAAACAAAATATATTTCAAATAAATTGTCATTAGTTATTTTCTATTTTTTATTCAATATCTGCCTTAGTATGTCATTTTATATATGGATTTATTTGTTTTAAAATACTAACTTAATAGTAGTCATTTTTAAAAAATTATATAACTACAGGACCACTCTCCATTCTCTAAATTCTAGAAGACCAGAAAGTTTAATTTGGATGATTTGATAATACTTCTCGCGTTTCTATTTATATGTCATTTTTACTAAAAATAAATGTTTCTCAATAAAGTACTATAGTATTTGTCTTTTCACAAAATCAATACCCTTGAAAGTTATTAGCCTTGAAAGTATGAGTTTGACTAACATAGGAAAACTAAATGATTAATTCATGTTTATTGGTCAATTTAATTCATCAGAAAAAATTAATTTATGTTCATTTATTGAAAACTTGACTTCAAAATAACACTAAATAAAAATACTATATAATGGTAAACTTACCTACTCCCTCCGTTTACTTTTACTTGTCATTGTTTGACTTGACACACCCATTAAAAAAAGGTCTGATATACCACTCAACTTTGCAATTTTGGAGTTGATATATCCTCGTTACATAAGTGGCTCACATATACCCATATTGTTACAAAATTGGCTCACATATACCCCTTATCATTACCAAAAAATGGCTCACATATACCCCTAGCGTTATAAAAGTGATAAAATTAATTGTAAATTTTTTTTTTTTGATTTTTAATATTTCAAATAATCATGTATTTGATATTTTTCACACATAAATTATTTTTTGGCTTCTGATTATCCGCATTTGAGTTTCTTATTCTTATTTCATTTTTTTCTTTCATTCTTTAGTGTAAAATAAGAGATTTTTTGCGGCTATATTGTAATTTAGTTTTATATATGTAAACTGTTTTAGGACATCTATGATAAATTTTATAAGAAAATAAGTGAAAAAAATAAATTTGACCATCAAAATAATAAATTCAAATTAACTGTTGAATTAAAAAAAAGTAAAAAAAATTGTTTGAGAAGGATAAAATATACCCCTACATTGATTTTTTAAAATAAAAAATGTAATAAAAAACAATTCAATTTTTTTTTTTACTTCCATTAAAAGAAAAAAAGGTATATGTGAGTTATTTGTGTAATAATAGGGGTATATATGAGCCACTTTCAGAACGATGGATATATCAACTCTAAATGATAAAGTTGTTGGGTATATCAAACCCTTTACCTTAAGAAAATAATTATTGATTTAAGTATTTTACTACCAAACTATCCCTACTAAATGATGTTTAGTACTCTATTAAATCTTGGAAAATGATTTGGAGAAAGAGTATTTAATGTTGAGGGTAAAAATATAGTAATTGTCTTTTGTTGATATGTCAAAAGTGACAAGTAAAAATGAAATTCTATTAAGGAATAAGTAACAAGTAGAAGTGAACGGAGACAATAGTTTCTTAAATTAAATGACGTAAAATCTAAAATGGTCACATATAAATAGAAACGGAGGGGTAGTTTTTAATGGTTGTTAGAAGATTTGATAAAATACTCCCCCGTACACTTTTACTTGTCACTTATTTTTAAAATAGATTTTTATTTTTACTTGTCATTTTTGACATATCAAGAAAAGAAAATAATTTTTTTTCATGTTTTACTCTCAACATTAAATATTTATTTTTCAAATCATTTTTTAAGACATCATTTAATAGGAGATACTCTCTCTATCTCTAATTACTTGTCCACTTTTGAATTGACACACATATTAAGAAAACAATAATTGAATTAGTGAGTTTATCATTTTACCCCTGATAATTATGAAGTAGATGAATTAAAAATTTAAGATTTTCAAGAAGTTCTATCTTTTTCAAAGTAATTAATCGAAAGTATAATAGGTAAATTTTTTTTTTATCCTTTCTTAATTTATCAAAATGGACAAGTAAAAAAAAAAAATTGACAAGTAATAAGTAATTAGGAACAAAAGGAGTAATTTAGTAAAATACTTATATCAATAATTATTTTTTAGGTGTGTAAAATTAAAATGTGACAAGTCAAAAGTCAACAGAGGGAATATCTCAATTCCAAAGCTCAAAACCCCTTGCTTTGTTTTAATAAATGTCTTTAATTTTGGAAAACGTGTCCCGAAAAATATTCCCAAAAATCCAGATTTTGGAACCGCTAGAAAAAAAAGACTCCCTATAGTTTCTTTTTAAATTTTAAACCAAATCCAAACAATACAATTTTATTTCAAATATTCTTATATGAAAATTATTGGTGGCTTTTCTGATATTTTTATTTTCTTAATATTTAATAAGTACTATTAACAGTATATCAGTACGAAGATAATACTTTTTTAAGAGCATTATTTGTGATCTATATAGTTATAAAAAATAAATGTATATGCTTTAAACAGATTAAATAGGTTTTGATATTGTAGAAGTTCAATGAATTCAGCAAATCACTCATGTGAAATAATAAGATTAGGAAAAAGAAATTAATTAACAAAAATAAAAATAAAGTTGGTCCAAAAATTTTATCAATCAAAGTCATTTAGTGAAATCCAAATCCTAGCAAAGTGATAATGATGGTGTAAGAGGAGACTTTCTTCTCAACTCTTTAAGAACTAAAAGATAGATGTGCTTATGTTTATAAGCATATAAAATCTCCTCTCTCACTAATGAGGAACAAAATTCACTTGTAAACGTGACTTTTCAAATTCCATATCTCGTAATTTTATTTTTCGCTATTTCTCAATTCATACTTTACCTTATTTTTAAAAGTTCAAACTTTAAAAGTATTTTATTTCTCCTTCTTTCCTCTATCCTCTCATTTTGTTACTTTTAATTTGTTGCTCTTGAACTTCTTATTACTCTAGATTTACTTGCATTTATAATTAGTTATCAACCTTTTACGTGACTTTCAGGCTATATCATATATACACATACTAATAAAAAATTAAATCAATATTCGAAATACAAAGCTACAATTACATTTGAACTTACAAGACAAACACAAAATATTTAGGGATGCAAAAAACATGTCTTTGTAACACTAATATTTCTTGCAATTTGAAAATATCTACACTCACCTCTTTTGTTTTAGTTTTTTGCAACAGACAACAAATACTTTAATTTACTCATTATCAAGTCAAAGATTTGGAAATTTGAACAATTTTTCATTTTAAATATTTTTTTGTTATACTCACTTGTTGTTATAAGCATCACTCTAATTTACAGTTTGTCACTCAACTTATTTTCATACGTGTATTCTAAAGAAAAATAGATGTTGTAGCAACATAATCAAGAAAGCCTTACTGACTATAGAGGGACCCCTTCAATCTTCAGTACAATAAAGATGTATCCCTCTCTCTATATAGATTACAACCTTACTCCCTCCGTTCATTTTTAATTGTCCGATAGAATAAAAATAGTTATCTAATTTTACTTGTCTAGTTTAGAAAACTAAGAGATAATTTATCATTTTGTGTCCATTTTATCCTTGCTATTAATTACTACTATTCATTTTTCAATATTTTGATGACTTAAAATTAATAGGGGTGATATAGTAAAATTAAGCCTCCATTTGTATATTGTTTTAATAGGTGTGTTAAGTTAAACATGGACAAATAAAAATGGACGAAAAAATTATATAAGTTCACGACGCTGGAATAACTAGGTTAATATTCTAGTACAAACCCTAGATATATAAACAAGTACATTCAGTTCTAGTTTTCAGAATCCATCTAGACCAAAATAAAATTGAAAAAATGTACTGAGTAGATAGGTAAGTAGAATAATATATAAATATGTCACTACATTTCAGTACTTAATTAAAACCATGAGAAGAGCCCATAAAATTAAGTCAGTCCAACTATTAGGTAATAATTTCAACATGAAACAAAGTCTTAACTAGGTACTCACCACATATAACTAGAGTTAATTAATTAGTGTTTCTAGCTAGTAGAAACCCAAATTAAAATTATTAGAGATCTCAATTTAAAGTATTAATAATATAATGTTACATTCTTTCATGTAGATTTGGCTGCATTGGCTGAACTCGTAGGCCAAATGGCATCTGGTACTCATAATTATCCCTTTCTCTTTGATGATACACTTCTTCATGAATCCCTCTCATATTTCCACTTCCACCTATGGCTCCCATCTCCTTTTGGTGCTTTAGTATCCAAAAATATACAATTTGAAGAGACAAATTTAGTTAAGCAAACATCTATTTTTAATTTGTTATTATGTACATTCAAATTGTATATTGATTTTATAAAATAACAAGTAGATTGGAACATGTACTTTTTGAGTTTTAATAGACTTGACAACTAATATGATGCTGAGGGAGTAAGTAGTAACATATCAAAAATATCTGAATTTCCAACTATACACACAACTCAATACTTAAGGGGTTTATATATTCCACTTTTAAAGGTTTAGAGGTAATAGAACTTCCATGAAGTATTTGTGTATAGTTGAAAATTCGGTAATAGACTGAGGTCATTTATTAGCTATTTTCTCGAGTAACATATAAAAACATTGTATAATTGTTTTTACTATATAAGCAGTGTGAAAATTGAAAACCTTCAATTCTTCACATGCATGTACATAACATATATATAATATATATACATTGGCATATGGTGAAAAAGAGTTTTCACAATTAATTAATTCAGAAAGAGAGAATGCATGATGCACAAGAATTATATATTATAATAGTGATAAATAAAATTACTGTTGATAGTTTGTCATGTTTGTACATGCATGTACATGTGGCAAATTAATTAAGTTATGTTATAATGATGACTTACCAAAGCATATTGAAGTTGCTTATGTTCCTCCTCCAGAATTTGATCCTGATATATTTCCCACAAATAAATAGACATTAGTAACTTATATCTAAGTTACGCAGATTCTAACACTTTCGATGTTATATTCGTATCGGATTCTCCAAAAATATATTACTTTTGACAAATCCAATACACATTCTTTGACATTTTTGAAGAGTTCAAACAAACAAATTTATACCATGTATATTCGTTATTTACACACTTACATTTTTCCTGACCATCCTCAAGATCTCAGACTGTCCAAGAGTAAATATGAAAACAAAAAGAAAAAAAAGGATATCAAAATCAAAGTATAATTAATTAAGACATGATATTCTTATTGATAAAAATTAGGGAAAAGTAATTAATTAGTTAACCTGCTTGGCACTGATACTAGAAAGTCCATTTTGTAAGGCTTCTTCCATAATTAGAAGCTCTTTGTGGGTCAGTTGATTGATATCTTCTCCTTTAAGGTGTCTGCACACAACACATACTCTTGTACATAAATAAAAATAATAATATAATATAATTAAATGAGAAAATTAAATTAATTACCTGAGTTTAACCTGCATACTGTCATTCTCTTTCTTGATTCTATCAATTTCATTGCTCAAGTTCTGTATTATTAAGCGTTTCCATTTATTCACAAAAGAGTAAATTGTTAATGCAAATTAATTATACTCAAGATTCAACAAGAGGTTGCAAATATAAACATATGCAACTCATGTGCCATTTTTTAACTTGCTTCTTTTCGTGACTAAAAGAAATTAATATATCAACCTTTGAG
Organism: Solanum stenotomum; assembly: GCF_019186545.1. Classification (NCBI taxonomy): domain Eukaryota; kingdom Viridiplantae; phylum Streptophyta; class Magnoliopsida; order Solanales; family Solanaceae; genus Solanum; species Solanum stenotomum. The sequence goes on from NC_064292.1 coordinate 2,849,140, forward strand.
AAAAATCGTATAGCTTTTGAAATTCGGGGATAATGGATCCGGCTTTTTACCCTTCTTAACTTAAATATCATACTTAAGGCTCGTTTGATTGAGAATAAGTTATTGCGTGGGATAAATATTTTGAGATTAATTACCAAAGGATTTTTATTCCATCCTCAATGTGAAATAAAAATAACACTACGTACAAACTCATCCCACAATTTATCCAAATCAAACATGGGAATAAACTCATCCTAAAATTAAATTCAAGATTAATTATCCCTTATTCCTCAAACGAAACGAGCCCTTAGTTCGCATGATGCAAAGCTCAACTTGTTATAAAAGTATCTTTTTTACCCTTTCATCATGTAGTGAAACTGTAACGGGAAATCAATGATTTTGCAAGATACAATAAAAATTATTTAAAAAATAAAGGAAATTATAATTATATTTACCAAAATATTGAGTAACGGTAGAAAGAAAATAGAAAACCAAAAAAAAAACAGAAAAAAGAGACAGATCAGATGATTTTGTGTTATTGTTTTGCTAAATACAATCAGAATTTGAATATACATAGCAGTGGAGTTTAGAGATAATAAAGTGTACACAGATCTTACACTATCTCAAGTAGAGAAATGGTTTTCGACTCAAGTGCCAACAAATCTAATCAAAATTTCTTCTTCTTCTTTTTTTTTTTAAAAAACTATATTTATATGTACCAAAAAGTTGACTAACAGTACAATGAAATTGCATTAAAAAAGAAAACCAAAAAAAAAAAAGAGAGATCAGATGATTTTGTGTTATTTTTTTTCCAGATCTATTGATAGATGTAACATCTCATACAGAATTTCTGCTCCTTATTATCCATCCTTAAAGAAGCATTCATAATATTCAGTAAAAATAGGGATCTACAAAGCTACACAAACATCCTATTTCTAGATCTACTCCTATATTTCATGTTTCAACTCATTTAACATAATTTTAGCAACAAAAAAAAACATGTACAATTTAATTATACCTCATGTTTAGCATCCCATAGTCTCCTCCCAGAAGCTTTTTGATAACCATCAAGCATATCACTTAACCTTAATATTATCAACAAAAAAAAGAGAGTATAATTTCAACAAGCTAAGAATCATAAAAAAATAGGTTTTTTATTTTGAATAATTTGAAGGAAACATGACTTACGTAGTAGAAGGGCTACAATACTCATGCATCTTGCCAGAACTAGCAAAGATTATAAGTGAAACCTTAGCTTCACAAAGAACAGTAATTTCTTTAGCTTTCTTGATTATACCATTTCTTCTTTTTGAATAAGTTACTTGCCTGTTGTTTGTGTTTTCTATTCTCTTTATCTCTATTTTCCCTCTCCCCATGATCACCTATTCTTCTTCTTGAAATTGAATATAAGTTGGAATAAAGAGCTAAGAAGAAGAAGAAGATATAGAGGAAGATGATTAATGGTATTTTCTATTAAAGGTTTGGTAGACCAGAAACTTTATATGCTCTCAGCAAAGTAGGGTTTTTTATGGGCATTTGACAATGCCAAACCACTGATTAATATCTTGTCCTTTGATACTAGCTTTATTGGCTTGTTAAATGAAACATAAAAAAACATCTTACCCCTATGTTACACTTCTTTATCCTAGGTTTTTCCTTTCCATTGTCTAATTAATTAACAAAGTTTTAATAATAATAGTAATTTTTATTAAGATTAAAATATTTTGAATTGAATACTCATCTAAGATGTTCATAAGATTTAGGTAACTAAATCTAAATATAAAAAATATGTCTTTAAAATTATACGACGATTGGTGGTGGTGATGACTAGTGGTACGTAGTGGTTGTCCGTGCTGATTGAGAATGGTATTGGCTAATGGTGTTGTGAGTATTAGCTTGTGGTGATGGCAACTAATAGTAGTGGTTGATGATGGTAGCTAGGGGTGGTGACTGATAATTGTGGTGGACTATATAGTGAAGACTAATAATGTTGGTACCCTTCGGAGTGGTCCAGTGGTTTGGGCTTGAGACTTTCATATAAGAGGTCTCAATTTCGAAATTCCTTACCAGCGAAAGCAAAGGGTTTGCCGTCTGGGTTGAGCTCGTCGTACCGAACTTTCCTAGTGCGGGTTACCTTTCCTTTGTGGTTTACAAGTCATTGCATATTGCATAGGAGCGGTGGTTTTACCCTGTGTGTATACTTAAAGAGTAGCGGCTGCGGGTTTTCCTTGTCATAAAAAAAAGACTAATAATATTGGTTATTGACGATATATTAATGTTGGTGATTGACGATATATAGTCATTACAGATGATGATGCTTGTCTATAGTGATTGATGTAGTTATTATGTGGTAATGGTGGTTGGTGGTGATGATAAAAAATGATAGACTAGTGTGTTAATGACTAATTGTAGTGATTAATAATATCGATTGTGACTCAGGATAATCGTTATGGGCGATGGTAGATATTGGTCTATTGCAACGATGCCGACAATAGTTGATAACACTGTTTTCAAAAATGTTTTTAGGGTGAGTCCCAGAGCAAGTCTCGGGGTGGGGCGTACCAAAAACGCTCCAGGGCATAAATTAAAGACGTAGATTCATAAAGCGTAAGTCTTAAAATTTTAGGCGTAAGCCCCGAGCATAAAAACGTAATCGTGGGGGTAATTAAAAACATACACCAGGCGTTTTTAACTTATTTTTTGAACCTTTTTTGCTTTAAATCATACTCATTTTTATCATTGGTGTAATGATATTTCTCAAATAGTAATTATAGTCGATTTTTTCTTCATTATTGATTATTAATACTTATCTCAAATATAAATCATAAATCATTGAAAGGTTTACTTTTGCTTATTTTATTAGTAATAAAACTATAAAATTGAATATACATGAAACTATGCCTCGTAAATCCATGAAACTTATGCCCTGTGTCTCGGGACTTATGCCCCGCCCTGTACTGTAAAAAATGCATCGCCTCACTCCCCGCCTTTTAAAACATTGGTTGATAATGATGGAAAATGGCGGTAGGCGTAAATGGATGTAATCAGTGAGTCATATATCATCTTTAATTTGCATAATTTCTTTAATAAAAAATTAAACTTAATGATATTACAACTTTGTTACAAAGATCTATTTAACTTACCAAGGGGTTGAATGACCAAAAAAAACAAATGCACATGATTAAGATATGAATAACAAATTAAGATTCATATATAAAAAGCAAATAGATTAAATTGATATATTAATTAAGTGCAAAATAAATAAGGATTAAATATTGACATAGTTGTTTTTAACAAACACCTTAAAAGAGTCATCTTAAAATTATTTTTTCTTCTCTTCCAATTGATCATGGTATTGATAAAGACCAAAAATACCTTTTGGTCATTACTTAGAAGATATAATACTACTTCTTACCCCTAAGCCTAAACGGGTATTTCCTCCGTTTCAATTTAATTATCTTATTTTTTTTATCCTATCTCAATATTTTTTTTCTATATTTAACAAGTTGAGAATCCAAACATTCTACATGTAAGTTCAAAATTACAAGATTTAAAAAATATTTCAATACGTTACACATATCTTTAAATAATATAGGATCGCAAAATTATAAAATCTCTTTTTATTTTTAAATCACATGCTCAATCAAACTAAGATACTTAAATTGAGACAAAAGAAATACTGTAACCTCGTTTAGCTTGAACTTGTTAAAGGGTCTAGTCTTATCAAAAGGACATAGTGTAAAAATGTAGAATATATGTAAGTTGGAATTTGATCGACAACTTTCGTATAATTTTGAATATAACCTAGACCTTGCAAGAGTCTTGTCTAGGTGCCTTGAATAAATGAAATTAATCCAATCTAAACCATCAAATCAAAATCAAAATGTTTTGTCTTGTTATAGTAGTAATAGGTTTGAAAGGGTCAAAGAGGGAAAATTTTCTTAAAATGTCTATATCCATCAAATGAAGGAAAATTCTGAGATAAAAAATCAAACAAAAGACCAAGAATATTAGTTGTAGACCTAGGTTTAGGTTTTGATTGATGTCCTAATGTTTAATTGCATTGGGTTTTGGCAAAAACTCAATCATTTGCCTTGTGGACAATTTTATGTGTGTTGGTCCAAAAAGTAGTCTGGACAAACAAGTTCTTCAGCTTCTTGGAAAATCAAATAGTGCATGGAGATTTGTATGTCAAAGAGTTATAAAAATAAGAGAAAAGACAGAAAGTCATTAAAGTTGTCTCGAATTTTTAAAAAGACACCTTAATTTTGCGGGTGTCCTATTATCTCACTGAACAACTTCAAAATAGTATGTATACCCCATTTTTCACCCAATACCACTTATACAAAAATGTTTATATGTTACGCACTAATAGTTACTTGCCACGTGTTAAAAATAATTTTTAAATTTTTTTATCTGATTTCTTTGCCTTTCTTTTTCTTTTTTTCTTTTTCTCTTTCTTCTTTGCCTCAATTATGTTCTTCTGCCATTCCCTTCCAGCTGCAACAATCGTCAAACCCGTTGTGGCGGGGCGGATTTCGCGGCAGCACTATCAATTATTTGTCAAATTACCACCAATTAATTTATTTATCAAAATAAACACCGTCAAATAATTAAAATTTAAATCCTCAAAATATCACCAAGTCAAATCTGACATTTAAATCACCACCTTCTCCAACTTCTTACTCCTAAATTGAGTTTTTCATAGTTTAACTACTCCCAAATCCCAATCTTGATTTGTAAGAGGAAAAAAATCACTAAACTAATTTTTTTTTTTTTTAAAAAAAGAATAAGAATGAACACAATAACATTAGTTTTAAAAAAACAAAAACCAAAAAGGAAAGAGAAAACGAAAAAAAATATGAAGGAAGCCATGGATGCTCAAGAAATATGGGTAAGCTAATGATGGTAGGGAAGATGAGAAAAAAGATTGGAAAAATTAAAAACTATTCCTAATAAAGTTAAAAAAAAATTAATACATGAGTTCTATATATTTTTTCAAAATAAGGCAAATTGGGAGTGCCACATGACAATTTTACATTGGTTTGAAGTTGTATTAAGGGTCCTTCATGCACCCATATTTCGTGACGACACGAGTGATGTTAAAATTAATCAAAAAGGTATATTTATTGTGGATTTAGATAGTTTTGTGGGGTAATAGGACACTCGCAAAGTTAAGGTGTATTTTTGAAAATTCGGAACAACTTCAATAGTCACTTTATGTCTTTTCTCTAAAAATAAACATATAAAATAAAACAAGCTTTTGTTTTTATTTCTAAAAGAATATTATAAGCTAATAATATGTTTATTTATATTTTAAATAAAAGATATTGAAGTTTTTATTCTTTTCCTAACTAATATATTAGTGGGGTATATTATATTCGGAAAAAATACCTTATATAGGTGGTTGCTTATAACAAAGGGACTTCTGACTTCAAGATTAATCAGTGTTTGTGTTTGATCTCATAACAAATTTAAATGTATTATTTTTTGGTGAAACAGTTTGACGCCCACCATAGGGGCCAAGATTTGTGAATTGTGATATTAGTTTAACTTACTGCTCTACTTACTCAACTTAGATCTACTTGTTTTTCAAATATAACTCATGGCAATCGTGCATGAAAGAGATCATAATATTTTGTGACTTTTTTTGTTTCTTATCTATTTTATAACTAATGATAGTTGACGTATTTCGATAATTTCCCTCATGTATATGTTTGGTGATATTTTTCAACAACTAGATCTCTCTCCAAATCATTTTAGACTGAATCGACGAGATTTGAATAATTGGTCTAAAATCATTCATTAAGGAAGATGAATTATTGTAGTCCATAGTGCATATACACAAAAATATAGAGAGATGAGCAAGATTGGGGAGGGAGGCATGTGAGATTTATATGTATCCAGATACATGCGAATCACATTAGATACATGCACTACAAATACCATATGCACATATATCTGGTGTGATTCGCATGTATCAGGGATACCAGATACATGGGAGAGTGGCAAGCGAGATGGGAGAGAGGCGAGGGAGGTGAGCGAGATTTGTTATGTATCTCAGATACATGCGAGTCCACTTTGATTAATGTATCTAGAACAAATTACACCTAATTTTGATCAGATGTATCCGAGATACATGTATCTAAACGTATCTAGAGACATTAAAATATGATAAGATACGTAATATTATAAACTAAAGTACATTTAAATAACTAACTCCTAAACTAGTAGGATTTAGTAAGTTTTCCTCTTCTTCTTTTTTATCACTTGTACAATTATATAAGAAGCCCATTTTCTTTAATGGACATTGGCTGTAACTAATGTAAACAATTCTCTTGAATTGTCCATTTGTGTAAACCATATGAAACTCAAGCAAAATGTAAAATTTGACTTTGTCAAGACTAGCTTCACACATCACATAAGTTATTTGGGACAGGAATAAAATATATCCTCGAATTTTGTGATTTGGAGGGGATATACCCCTCTAATCTAGTCCAATCGCTTTTCTACTTAGTCTTCATCCCAATGATTTAAACATAGGATGCTAGCTTATTCGATAAAAAAAGATTTTTATTAGGACCACAGAATGATGACTGAATAAAAGAGGGATCATTTTTCTCCCAATTGGATAGGATCTAAAGGGGTAAAAAACGGTTAAGGTGATTTTTTAGGTCACATGATATTTTTGAAATTTTAAAAATAATATTAGGATTATTTTCCAGAAAGGGCTAAAATATTTTCAACTTTTGTGTATTAGCTAACTTTGTCCTTCATTATACTATCCGACTATTTTCCCTCTTTTTTTAAAAAAAAAAAATTTAGTAAAAATAAGTTTGTTAACGAAAAGGATATTTATGCATTATTTGTTAGACAATAAGAATATATATACACCATTTTATTAATACAGGATATATCAATTCTAAATCATAAAATTGTGGATATATTTACTTTATTTTCCTTTTAAATTAGATAAAATATCCAAGAACTTAAATATAAATTGAATGACTAAGAAACATATCTCGTGGGCCACGAGGTCCATTGACATCCTAGTCCATTTGGTTTAAACAAGTTGTTTGATCTAATAAATAGATTATTTATGTGAAATTTTTATAAATGACATATATAAGACTAATATTTTTAGTTATGATAGTATAATAATACTTTCAAGTTGTAACAATAAAAAAATTCAGGTTGTAACAATTTATAAAAAAAATAAATGTGTTTTAAAATAATAGTAAAAAATTATTTTTAAAAATTATTAAAAAGTAAAAAACGGATAAAGTTATATTAATTAATTTGAATACATTAAGGATAATTGATAGTTGCCATAAATTAAGGAAATTCAAAACAAAGTATGAATATTTGTTTTCCTTTTTTTACTCAATCAGTTAACAACAGTAATTCAAAAAGCAGATTTTCTTTTTTTTTAGTAGTAATTACGGATATGTTAGTAGTAATTAATTTTGAATTCATTAATGATAATTATATGTGCCATAAAATTAGGAGATTCATAAAAAAGGGAATATTTGTGTTCCTTTTTTTACTCAAGTCAGTTAAATTTCATTCAAAAAATATATTATTATTATTATTATTATTATTTTCAAATGTTTATCTCTCCTCTCAATTTTTTCTATAATTTGTTGTTTGTCACAACTAGTTTCAGTTGATTTTTATCCAATAATTTTCATTTGTGTTGTAATGGACAGTTTCTTCTCAATATTAATAAACACATGGTGGTAGATGGGATCCTTCAGGTTGATGTTCTTTGCGATTTTTTATTTGTATTGTTATACAACTCAGGCTTAAAATTTTTTTAAGAACAATGATACTGGAAAGAAGTTTTCGGATTTTGGTTGTGTATAATAGAATTTAATTGTGACGTTTTTGGTATGAACACTCTTTTTTTTTAGATTACATAATATTTGTTTGAAAATGCAAAAGATTTTGGTATGATTTTTTTTTTAATTTATGGTTTCTTGTAAAAATAAATTACATAGAATTTATTTCTAATTGGTATACTGGTCATATCATTTTTTTGTACAATGTTGGACTTATATTTGAATGAATTGTGTATACTGGTTACTTAAAAAAATATTCATATTTTATTTGTATATAATAGTTTTAATTATGAAGTATGAACATTACATACAATTTGTTTGAAATTGATATAGATTTTGGTATGAACATTCATTTTTTTGTATGTTTCTGGTTTAAAAAATTACATAATTTTTTTTTTAAACTGGTATATTGGTTATACCATGTTGGTACGATTTTGGCATTATATTGGAATGAATTTCGTATACTATTTATCTAATAAATGACAATTAATTGTTAGAAGTATTGTTAATTTTTTGATATGATTCTGGTATAAAAATTGACGTAAATTTTGTATCAGACTGGTATAATAGTAAGATCAAATTTGTATGAAAATATATAATTTTTATGTCGCCAATCTGGTATGATTCAATTTCTATTTTAGGTATTATATTGGTTGGAATTGTGCATAGTGGGATGAAATTGATATATTGTTTATTTAATAAAAGATAATTGCTAGTTATAAATTGTATGATTTCGTATTCTTTTTTGCATGAATCTGGTATGAATCAGTGTTTACTTTTGGCATGAAATAGGTACAAAAAGTATGCATAAAAATGGTATGAAATTCTTATATTGATATAACATATGTATAAAAGTTATTTGTACTTTTGTATCCTGTAATACCGACACAATAATTTATGATGGAACATGAAAATATTCAATTCAAAAAGTGTCGGAGCATAAATTATTGCCGTCTATTTCAAAAAGAACTGTAGGAATACCACAACTTGAACGTTGGAAAGGGCTTGCTGATGTGAAGTTCAAGAGGTCTAAGGTTACGTGCAGTACATGTCGTCGAGAGGGACACAACACGATGACATGTTCAAATTACCCTGCTAAAAAAAAAGACATAATTTATTTTTATTTTGATTTGGTTGTTTTATTGTGACAAACTCATGTTTTTTTTTTATTTATTTTGTCTTTTAAGTTAATGAATTATAATTTCATAACATTTATTATGTGTACTAGCCAACCTAAAACTAGTTAATGTTGTATCCAATTTGTATACATTTGGTATCGAACTGATATTTCATTGGAAAAATTGAAAAAAATATGAAATTGAGATTACAAACGAATTAGCCAACCTAAAACTAGCTAATGTTGTACTCAATTAACATACGTTTGGTATCTAACTGATATTCAATTGGAAAAATTGAAAAAATACGTAATTGAGATTTCAACTAAATTAGTTAGCCTAAAACTAGTTAATCTTATACCCATTGGAAAACATTTGGTATCGAACTGATATCCCATTGGAAAATTTGAAAAATCCAACATGTAATTGAGATTTCAACGGTATTAGTCAGTCTAAAACAAGTTAATGTTGTATCCAATTGGTATACATTTGGTATCTAACTGTAATCCCATTGGAAAAATTGAAAAATCAACAAGTAATTGAGATTCAACCAAATTAGATAACCTAAAACAAATTAATGTTATATCCAATTGGTATCCAACAAATATCTCACTTGAAAATAGAAAAAAAAATATAATTGATATTTTCAATTGGTATTAAACTGGTATCCAACTGGAAAATTTAAGTCTACTTGTATCCAATTGGTATTTAGTTAGTATCAAATTGGTGTCCACTTGGGTATCAAATTGATATCCAACTAGAAAAACTAAGTCTATTTGTATCAAATTGGTATCTAATTGGTATTCAGCTGAAAATACAACATATTATTAAGATTTCAACTGAATAAGTCAATCTAAACTAATTAACATTGTATCCAATTGGTATCCATTTCGAAAACCTAATTGTAACAATGTATACAATTGGTATCTAAATAAATTTTGAGATATTTAATTCTTATTACTTTGTATATGCAGTTTTTTTTCAAACTAAAATCTCAATCTAAAACTGGTTACTATTGATATCCAATTTGTATCCAGGTTGAAAAATTTGACTAATACTGCATAAAATTGGTATCCAACTGGTGGCCAACTTTTATCCATCTGGGTTTAATTAAGCCTAACAATGTATATTTATATACTAAACATAAAACATACTCTTCATTTTCAAACATCATGAATGAAAATCAATAAAATTTGTTTAATACTGCATAGTAACAATAATGCATAGTATATATTATTGCCAAAAACTGAAGCAAAAAATAAACAACATCCTAAAATCATGAAAGTCTAAGTCAATCATCTATCTGACAACTAATCTCTTTGATTTTGGTGTAGGATAATTGGTAGTATCCAGATCATGTTCTTTTGCTATGCTCGGTCCATCAACTTTGCTAACAACAATACCAGTTACTTCACTCTCACTAATCGTGTCATCAACGTTCTCACTTCTTCCATACTGCCATAGAATTGTGGCGTACCTTTGACGATATTTTACATCAACGTCAATGTGACCCATATCAAAAACTTCACTGCTAATACATCCAGCAAATAAACATGTGTACATGCCACAATCACTGAAATTTTTTTGAAAAAAAATATTTTGAAAAAGAAAGTGAATTAATTATTATGAAAAGATTACAATAATTTAGGAATACATGTTTTAATATTGGATCTTGTTAATGTACATCGTTGAAAAATTCAACTTTGAGAGGATCAAGTTAAGCGCCAATTTTTGTTTGAATGGAGAAAAAGAACAATGAAGAAGTTGGAAGAGAGAAAAATTGGTGTGGATGGAAAAAGAATGTGGGTATGTGGAAGTGGGGTAAAAGAAATTCCTTAAAAGGTGTAATTGATAATTATGAATTTATTCTCTCTCATAATTTTCTCTTTCTCTCACCTATTAGGCTATGAACATTATATAAATTAATTAATAAAATACAATTAATTAATTTATAAATTAAAACTGATCTGTTAATAAATGTGTCAATAACAAAAGAACAAGAATCAAGGTAAATCTCTAAAAATGTGTAAGAGATAATTATGGTAGATTTTTTATTTATATCATTTAATAAAAATAAAATTATAAAAAACTAATTATTTAATAAAGTAAAATTAAATTGATTTATAAATAAAAAAATGATATGTTATAACCCGTAATTAAACTGTTATAAGCAATAATATTTTAAAAGTAGACTTAAAATCCGTAATATTACCCCTTAAATATATATATGGAGTGATTTTTCCATTATTTATCACTGCATTCACTATTGCTTAGCTATTACCTATCTTTGCATGATTTACTCTTAAGCAAACTAGATTGAAGATAGTAAAAGATAGTAGACTATACGGGTCCTACGGTAAATATTAAATTATTATATTAAGATTAAAATTTCAAGTATCATAATTTAGATCTTATGATTTTTGATATACAGTTTTTAAAAGGTTTGATATTTGATATAATATTTAGTATTTATAAGAAAAATATTATCAAAATATTGAATAATGTATTGAAGTATACAATTACTTATAAAATTCACAAATGCACGTTCATATATATTATATTAGCAAATATATAAAATAGTAGTAACTAGTTATTTAGATGTTAAAACTTTGATTACTCTATCTTCATTCAAATGTTCTTTTTGGGTGGTTAATTAACAAAGAGAGTTTATATTTTATTTAATTTTTTTACACGTGTAAGATATTAGTATGATATAATTGAGATATTTGTAGAAAAGCCAAAGTCATACTAATTATTATCATATGAATATATATAAGTTGAAGTTGACCAAACTATTGTCACAGATTTACCGTATCGCAAAATATTGAAATTGAACTTTAAAATATCAATCTATTTTAAATTAATTTAATATAATAATATAGTATTTTAAAAAGTTATAAACCAAGACTACTTATGTTATTCAGAATGGGGTGCTCCAAAGTAATCCGGTAGCAGAATTGACACTTCCAATCCTATATGATTTCACTTGAATAACTAATATCAAATTTATGAGATTTTTTAAAAAGCAAGCAAATTTGAAAAAGCAAAAGTAATATATGATATTTTCTTTGAAAATTTTAATCTTATTCAAAATTTTGTTAAAAAGGACTCTCTCAATTCCTATTTAATTGTCATCATTTTAAGTTTTACGTCTCTTAAAAAACCTAGGTAAGCTTATGATTATATCCTTATCTATTATTTTCTCGAAGTTAAGTTTTCATTAAATGAACATGAATTAATTTATTTTGATTAATTAATTTGACCAATGAACATGAGTAAATTAATTAGTTTTCCTATGTTGGTCAAATTCATATTTTCAAGACTAATAAATCTCAAGGGTAAAATAGGAAGAATAATATCATTTATGCATTGATTTTGTAAAGTAACAAATATTAAGAAAATTATTTTTAATAAAGACAACATATAAATAGACACGGAGAGAAAATATTACTCTATAAAAGGAAAATAATTTTTAATTGTAATTGTTTGTCTGTTTGTGCTATTTTGTATGTTCTTCTAAAATAAAAAAAATGTTGGTTTGACACATTGGAAGTTGTTCTCAAATCTGAACTCACCTGCTAGCGGGTGGCTGACGTGTGTGGCTCTCCAAAAACAGGACGACTCACTGGAATGAGCAGCTTGAAGCCAAAATTATGTTTATTTAATTTTTTAATATATATTTATATTTATAACTTTTTTTTAAAAATATTGTAATTAATTATAATATAATAACTAATTTTTTTTTAATTGAATAGTATATATTTTTTGTAACATTTTATACGATAATAATAAATATTTATAAATTATTATACGTTACATAATAATATAAATATATAAATTTATCTTATTGATTATAGTTTTAATTTTTTTTAATAGAATCAATTATTATATAAACTATCAAAATTATTGTAAAAGTATTTCAAAAATAAAATTAAGAGTTCACTTTATTGAATATGCCAACTAGATTATAATTTTCTTACTTAGATAATATTTCACAATACTTTTAATTACAAAAACTAACATACTAACATTTAGAAGGCATTCAAAGTTAAGACAATATATTTTTAAATTTAATGATTTGATAATTTAAATGTTTAATAAAATATCTCAAAGAATTTAAAAAGTCTTACGAATTAAATCCAATATTAAAACATAATTAATTTAATTATAATTATAATAACATGAACAATAAAATTAGTAAGAGATCAACAATAAATACATAATTTTAAAAATTGTTTCTTCCAAGTGTTAATTCGGTGCTTAACCCTGTCTCCTTCATCTGCTTTTGGTTCTTCGTTTAATCTTAACCCTTAATCGATTTGATTTTTTTTTTGTTTGAGCGAACTGAATTTGGTACTTTACCCTTATTTTGGGGGCGCTACTGACTCTATTCATAGGAGAAGATGAAAGCTCTACTGCGCTAGTAGACATTCATTCATGGGAGAAGATAAAGCTGTATTCACCTCGTCGTCCCAATCCCAATCCCACTCGCTAAATCCGCTTAAACCCTTTACTCTCAATTTCTCCTCGATCTATTCAAAATCAATTCCGATCTAATTCCTTCACTTCTCTCAGCTGAATCATTTCTCGAACTTGTCTCAATAAATTGAGTTTGCAGATTTGCTGTATAAAATTATTATTATTATTATTGAGATGAAATCCAAAATAAAATGGGCAGCATTAGGAGGCCTGGTGTTATCATTTGCTTCATTGATTGTTCACTTGTTTCTTGCAAAGTCCACTGTTGATCTTGTACAATACACTGCAATTACAGTTTTTACTGAGGATTTAACTCCAACTTTAGCCACTAGGAAGGTAATCCACTCTTTCTACTCTGATTAAGATTCAATATAATGCTACATCTATTGAATTTATTTGTTTGCCTATGCTTAATTGCTTATGCTTTGATAAAAGCTGATGATTTTATTGAATGACCCATGTAGAGAATATTACAAATTATCTATAAATAGCACCATTTATCGGTACTGATCAGAACTTCAAAGAGTTCAAAATGTATATTCAAAAATGTAAAATGTATGGAAAATTTGTTATCTATTGTTTCTAGTACTAATAATCTGGATATCTATTATTTTGTTGTTAAAGAGTATATATATGTTTTGACAATATAATGCTACATCTTTTTAGGGTCCTGCGTTTCGTAAGTTGTGGGGAAATGTGAAGTCATTGGAGCCCTTGCACCCTTATCCAAATCCAAGAAGTACATATCCTGGTAATCCTTGCAATTCTTTAGTTACTATATTCACCGTACATGTTTGCCTAGCGTTGAAATTCATATATTGTTGAAACAATATTGGTTCTATATTTGCCCCAATAAAACCATGGAATAATCTCCATGCTCTATTTGGCATATGTTATCCGTGCAATTTTGTGCATACTTTATTTCTTAGATCCATTGTATATGCAATAATGCTATATTTTAAGCATGGTTTCGTTATAATCTAAATGAAGTGTTGGAACACATGTTTCCGGCTCACCGAATTTAAGTTTGCAAATAGTACTCCATTACGCCCTATTGACTGGCTGCCTTGTTTTTTGTATTTTGTTGCTGGACAGTCATGTTGAACATCTTTTACAAAGTTCCTTATTAGTTCGGCAAACAATTTGTTGCCGAATTTTCTGATTAATTCTAAGTAAGTAATTGCGCTTGAATCAGCATTTGGAACCCGTAATTCTGCACTATAGTGTTGTGGCCTTTCGACGTTGCATGGTGATTGTCATCTTGTTTCTCATTCAGCCGAACCTGTGAATAGTGAATACAACCAATGAAAGTTTCATTAGTGTCATGTAACATCTGTAAATAGTAATGGGCTGTTGTGGAAAGTTGTAGAGTTGGTTAGAAGGTACTTGTGTATCAGCCAACAACCCATCCATTGTAATATCTAACGACGCTTCTGTAGCTTTTTTCATTACCTTGGTGTTATTGTAATATCTTTCTTTTCATCCTTTATGACTTCATGCCCTCCATTTCTGATGAGAGTAGTTACTGTACAACATAACTATGTGAAGGGCTTTGGTTTTGTAATTTTGTGGATTGAAAATCGATACGACTGGTGCTATATAATTTCCCCCCAAAAGGTAGCTTGCCTACCTTGTTTAAGTATAGTTTTAACATTAGTTGTGGCAGTGAGGTTAAATAAATAATGTTGAACATATAAAACATGGAGTGTACCTGGTGCGCAAGTCTAGTGCTTTTTGAAACATTGTATGGATCAGCACACTACTCACGGAAAGAGTTGAAATCCCAAAAGTCCCTAGTTTGGAAACAGCATATTAAAGTGAGGTATCAACAAATATACTCTAAATATATATTCTATAAGCACATACTGGAGGCTGCCTGATACCTTTATAGGTTGAGACTCACATGTCACATAAGCCTAGAATAGGTTGATTAACGTAAGTGAATGTGTCAATGATATTACCTCGTCGTCAACTAAGATTATCATTTGTAAAATGCTCTCATGCCTTGAATTCTTGTATGAAATTACTGAACCCTTTCAAATTACTATTACTCCCATCACCCAAACAACGGAGTGTTGTGGTATCTTGTTAATCGGAACACTCTGCTTTGATAGTTCAGTTTCAGTTGCTATGTATGCTGAATCTAGATGGTTAGAGGTACAGAGGGAATAGAGAATAACAATTTTAACTTCAGGCGTTTTTGTGTCTTAGTAGAATTAAAAAGAATCATAAAGTACATTTAAGCAATTTCATAAGCCCAATAACAGTGTGCTGCAAGTAGTTTTGTTAAATTTAGTGGAACGTTAAGTTACCAGTTTCAAAAAAAATATTTATTGGAACGTGTGAAACGGTTTACAGTATTAAGGGTCCGAGTATCACCTATGTTGAGAGCGCGTATGTTATAATCTGCGCGAAGTGGCAAAAGTTAGCATTCCTGGAACTTAAAGATAGTGGAACTATATACAGGGGATAGAATGCGATGAAAAATGTTTGGGTGTGTCCAGAACTCCAGTGCCAAAAATAACAGTCCATAATCAATTTGAATGTTAATTTATAGTGTTAGATATTTGAGGGGCAGTGTATCTGCAGCGGATGGGATATAGGTGTGGGAATAGATGTAATTTGCTGATAAACGTGAGGATAAAACAAAGAGGGTGGAACTTAATCACTTACAACTGTTAAAGGTGGCCGGAATTCAAAGCCAATTCCAATATTTGATTGTGTTTTTCAGGAGCTGGAACAATGTTGGCCTGAAGCGCATAATTGTGAGTCGAATAATAAAGTGCAGATGAGGCGTGCGAAACAAAGGCAGAACGTTGGTTTGGGCTTGGGACTTCCATGTTGGAGGTCTCAAGTTCGAAACCCCTTGCCAGCGAAAGCAAGGGGTTTGCCTTCTGGGTCGAGCTCGTCGCACCGGGCTTGCCTAGTGCGGGTTACCTCTCCTATGTGGTTTGCGAGCTATTGCATAGGAGCGGGGGTTTTACCCTGTGCGCACCCAAAGGGTAGCGGCTGCGGGTTTCCCTTGTCATCAAAAAAACAAAAAAAAACAAAGGAAGAACTTTGGTGTTAGAAGATGAAACATGCCATACCTTTTCGTGTTCTTCAGAAGTTGGAATCGTAATGGGAGGCGATGTTTGGCGTTTGGTGGGTATAAATAGAGGAAGGAGGGAGAAGTAACGAGTTGCATCTGTTGGGGATTATTTGAAAGCTTGCGATGGTTCAGATTGTGGGCGTTGGAAGAGGCGATGTTTCTCGGTGGAGTTTGCAGTGTGATGAAGTAGTGTGAAGGTTGAGCTGTTTTTAGTTAGGGGTATTTATGTAATTTAACTTTCAATTTAGGGAGTTCATGCTTTTAAAGTAGTATAGATTTACAGTTTTGAATAAGTCACACGATCCTGACTGGATTATGTATTTTTATGAATCCCTCTTTTATGCTCTTCTTTTACTTTACTTGCAAATATTTAATGATAAATTGCATAGTTGGAAACTCAATGAATATACTGCAACGTAATGTGTTATGTATAAAGCAAGAAATGAAGGCATTGGAGAGATTATCTTATGGTATCTAATGATGGTAATGGAGCAGCAGTAGTTTCTTCAGGAAACATTTTTGAACAAAAAGAGAAGATACTCCCTCCATTATTCGACAAATTGATGGTATTTGATTGGGCATGGAGTTTAAGAAAGAAATAAAGGCGTTTGACACGTAAGCTGAAAATGTATAACATACCATAAGTACTCTCAGTACAATGTTACCAAATATAGAAAGATTTAAATCTTTTTGGAACTAATAGGAAATGAAAGAGTAACATATAAAGTGGAATGGAGGGAATGTGCGCGCAAGTTGGCCTGGACATCACGGTTCTCAAAAAGGAAAAGAGGAATGGAGGGAGTACCATATTTTACTAAAGTTTAATGTGCTGTTGCTTTCTAGGTTACAGAGGTATAGAGTTTACACTTGGCAGTTATGGTCTACACTTCTTGTTACTTATAGGTTGGAGACTCTGGTCCAGGCTATCTGAGAATTGAAATTGACTTGCTGCCTTTGCCATTTTAAAGTTAACTGTGTTTTTTTTAACAACAATGTTAAGTACCTCCATCATCGGTTGGAACTGATTCTCTCTTTTCACCTATGTTGTCATGGTTTCAGTGTCTGTTGAACAGAACAATGGCTTCATCTATGCAAAAATATCTGGTAGTTTTGAGAAGATCAGGAACTCGGTATGCTCATTTTATTGTTGAAAAGACTTCTACCCTTTTTGCACCAAATTGTTGGGTGAAGAGTTCCTAACAGGTTATCCTTTTCTCATAGATTGTTGATCTGGTTGCCATATCAAGACTTCTAAATGCCACACTTGTAATTCCAGAGATTCAAGAAAGTGCTCGTTCAAAAGGCATCAGGTCCTGGTTAATTTGACTTCAAAAATAAGGAGGATTTTTGTGATGCTTTATTTACATTCCTGAATTTTAAATTATATCTAATTTTCGCAGTTCCAATTTCAAGAGTTTTTCATACCTCTATAATGAGGATCAGTTTATAGCAGCCTTAGCAAATGATGTCACAATTGTGAAGAGTCTGCCACCTATCTTGAGGGAGGCTAGGAGACGGAAAGAGTATCAAATTTTTAAGCCCAAAAGTTCTGCTTCTCTAAGATTTTATACGTCTGAAGTTTTACCTAGATTGAAGAAAGCAAAGGTCATTGGACTAATATTGACAGATGGAGGATGTCTACAGGTATGATTTTTGAGCCCAGTTTCAGGGCTTAAGCACACTGTTGACAACACTGCTTCACTCATCATCTTTACATCTAGGGACAAGTATATCTGGAGGTCGACACTGGACATGAACAAACCATCTCAAGCGACCTTTCGTTTTATTCTTAATATGTACTACTTGCATTATTTGGATAGTGTTGTCATTTTTAATCTTGTATGACTTCACATCCATCTTAGCATTCACATATCTGCATTCATTTAAATTAGCTGCCCAACATGCACTCGCATAACCTCCGGATTAAGAATATTTCATGCTTATTTTCTTAAGAGGAGAGTTTAACATGATCATTACTGATATTTCCCTATTTAATTTTTATGTGCCTAATGCTTAGTTTGTATTGGCCTAAAATGACCAGCTAATCAAGTTCAATTTCTTCTCAGTCTGCCCTTCCTTCTAGCATGGTTGAGTATCAAAGGCTTAGATGTCGCGTGTCATTTCATGCCCTTCAATTTCGCCCAGAAATTGAAGCTCTTGGAAAGCTCATGGTGGAAAGGTAAGGAATTGAAATTTTTTTACTCTGTATTTGCTATCTTTTTTTTTTTATCAAGATATTTGCCATCTTAGTTATTATCATCTTAGGACTTAGTGTTTTTTGAACTAAAATGGTTTGCATCTGGTAATTGGTAGCTAATATTTGATTTAAAGAATTTGTTGGTAATTGGTAGCTAATATTTGATTTAAAGAATTTGTTGTCATATTTTTTTCCAGTTCATAAAATAATATTGTTTTAAAAAATTTGTAACTTACGCACCCAAGGGTGTGGCTTAGTGGCCAATGAAGTGGTTGAGAGCCATGAGGTCTCAAGTTCAAATCCCAGTGGAGACAAAAAAATAGAGGGTTCTTCCCATATGTCCTGGCTTTGGTGGATAGAGTTACTTGGTACTTGTTGCTGGTGGGATGTGACAGGTATCCTGTGGAATTAGTCGAGGTGCGTGAAAGCTGGTCCAGACACCATTATCATCAAAACAAAAAAAAAGAATATAACTTACCACCAGTATCTGAAGAATGTCTAAGCTTATACTTTTAAGGTTGGAAAGACATGTCTGGTGAAAGTGTAATTTTTTTAATCCTTAAATATCATGATGTCCTGGAAGATGAATCTTACTGATATGCTTGTTTAGATCTAAGTTGCACTAAGGGTTGAAGGACATCACATGTAATGTTTCCGAAAGCAAAACTCTAAGAGAAAATGACAATGCATGAAAGTTTTAGGGAAAAGGGAGAAGCGATGTTCACCCATTTCTTAAATGAAATGCACAATCTTTTGAAAATACAAGCCCCCAGGCTTTGGTGTAGTGGTAAGAGCACCATTGTGATATGTAGGTTTGGCGCACGTCACAGGTTCGTTTCCTGCTGCAGACAGAAGTCTGGTATTTTAGTAGAGAAGGGTAGAGGGGCAGATCCTTTATCCACCGAGTTTCAAACCATGAGCCTCTGGTCCTCTGGGATTTCTCAGTTATCTGGAAAAAGAAGTTTATCGGAAAATATAAAAAAAGACCTTGTATGAATTTGGTACTGATAATATCAAAATACAATTAAAACTTGTATGTTCAACTCCTCAACTCTAACATCATTTAATCTATTTTTAAGATGGCCACAGAAAGACAACTTTCATTACAAAATTGACTCTCAAGATACAAATGATCAAACCATAAAGTGGATAACTTCAATTGGAAATTGAAGGGCACCTTATAATTGATAAACCATAAAACGGAATGAATATGTAATCTTCAGTTTCATATTAAGTCCTCCAGTAATTTACTAACTACATTTACATAGCAGAAGAGAGAAGCAGATAAGAAGCCTAGAATCAATAGTTGCAGGAAAAAATGACCACATACTAGAAGATAAAGAAAGATTCATTGTTTGAGATGAAAAAGGAATCTTATTAAAGGAGGTTGCATTATGGTAGTATCAGAAGATGTCGGGTCACAAATTCGAGAAGAAAAGAAGATAATGATGAGAAAGAGGATGCCGAAGCACACATGGAGTGGAGCTCTACAATTTAGCACTCAAGATCCTTAACTTTTACCCCCCTTTTCTCTTTTCGTCTTTTCCTACTCTAAAATCAGATTGAATGCCTATCTTAGGTTCACTTTGTGTCTCATTAAAGTATGAAGGCAATAACTATTTAGCACTCAAGATCCTTAACTTTTACCCCCCTTTTTCTCTTTTTGTCTTTTCCTACTCTAAAATCAGATTGAATGCCCATGTTTGGTCCACTTTGTGTCTCGTTGAAGTATGAAGACAATAACTATTTGCTTCACATGACTCTATCAATTTGAACAATGAGCTGATACTTCTAATATACTAATCTTATTGACGCTGCAAAGGTTGAAGCCATTATTATGTTAAGTAAGACCAGGTGATGACCAGTAACACTAATCATACTAATACTGGGAAGGTTGAAGTCGTTATAATATTTACGGTGAAAATTTTGTTTGGTGAATGTATGGACTTATTTGGTGGGACCGTACATTTTTCTTATTGCATAAACAAGTTGTTATATGGTGTGGAATTCAATTCTCACAGAAGACAATCTGAGGAGGAATTAGATTGTTGTGAGTTCGCATTACAGATGCAAAAAGGATGAAGAATATGCAGATTACTAACTGTTGCATTGTAGAACAACTTCACAAGTATGGGCAGTGGTATTCTTCATAAGATATCAATTGGGTTCTACTTAATAGTGTGCTACTCAGTTGAAGAATAAGGAAGTACAGTGACTGAGAGGAAAGCAGTGTGGAAAGCTAGTCCACTGTGCATTTTTTGAACATTTGGTATGAAAGGAATAGGAAGTTGGTTCAACACTATGAAGAAGAGCTCAAGAAATATGAAAAAGAACTTGCTTTTTCATATATTTTAATTTGAGGAAAGAATATCTTTCATGTAGATAGTTGGATAGGCTTGACAGAACATCAAGTCTAGCCTACATACTCACCTTATATTTTTAGATGTGCCCTTGGTTTTAACAAAGAACAAATTTGTATGGTACTGGTGAAAGATATAGCTAAACAAGTAAGTTCAACTTAGCACCAGATTTCTGATTTAATTCAATTACTAGTTTACCAGTACAAAAAAAGGCTAGATATTTTCATATGGACTAGGCAGCTGAGAGTCCTGCTTGGCTTGCTCAAAATTACCCACTTAGACTTAAATACACACATTTTCGCTGGCTTTTTGGTGCAGCATGGTGGGTATTCATGAAGTGGATACTTTAATAGACTTTCCCCCATCATTACATGTGCAGTAAACAAATTGAGTATTTGTATCTTCCCTAATGCAAATTTCCAGCACTTGGTGCTGGTCAGTGAGCAAAATGAAATTACATATGAAATGAAAGTTTATCTGATCAACTTATTGCCTCTTTCTTTTACCTTTTCTTTTTGGGTTGCATGGAGAGTTTTTGTTTCTCTTGTCAACAGATGATAAAAATATTTATTCCTCTCTGCAGGTTACGAGCTTCAGGTCAATCTTACCTTGCCTATCATCCTGGGCTTAAGAGAGATGCCCTAGCCTATCATGGTTGTGCTGAAATATTTCAGGTTCCTAACTTTTTCTTTATCTATGTACTCTCTTAACCTGATTGAGGTTATATCCTACTTGGAATGTCTAATCAGTACATCTCCGCTTGAAAATGTAATAATTTTGGTATATTCTGGTGACTTGTTCTGGAAATTAGCACAACAAAGACATATCCGTCTTCAAAGTGTGGTGTGGGTGCCAATGCTGAGAACAGGGGGATGATACATGACAAAACAAGGTTATTCGGTTCACATGTGTAAATATAAGTTAGCGTAAGTGTCATGGGCTTTCTCTTATTTGTAGCTAGTATCAACTCTAGCTTGTGTTCTTGAATTCCCTTCCGTTCTTGTGTTCTTGGGAAATGCAAGACTTGTGCATGAGGATCTGATGGTCTTAAAGATTCCACAAACTGTTACAATTGCCAAGACCACTCTACATTGATGAGAATGTGGGATTAGAATCAGCAGCATATTCTTATTCCCTACATAATATGTTTGGTTCAAACAAGTCTTCAAATCAAAAAAGGTTTGATTGAACCAATGGGAGGGGAAGAGAAATGGGGGAAGGAGACCTGTTAAATTTACTTAAAAAGAAGGATTTATCATTGCCACATCCTTTTTGGCATGACAAGAGCGAGTGGATGAGAATTGAGATTTACTTCTTTCTTTTTGTCCAATTCTGGAGGTGTTTCTCCTCTCTTTGCTTAATTACTTCATAACCATACTAAGAAATTGATCCGAGTTTTCCCCAGCCCCAAATGATCAATCAAATGGATAAACTAAGACAAAAGGACTAATCAGATGCAAGTGTAGCAAAGGGAAAGAATCCCAAGTGTTGAATCCCACAGAGCATAAGCACAAATAACTTCTAATAGGATTATCACCCTACTTCCTAAAACTAAACAAGAAACAAAGATGGATTGAGAACTTAAATAAAAACAAACTAAACAGTAGATTAAATGGATTAACGTATGAAGCAAAAGGCAATCTGGTTAAATTGGGGAGTGTTTACTACAGAGAAAAGAGCAGTCAGGATCTGGGCGAAGGATTTGAGGGCTCAATCTTTAAGCTTGCAGCACCAGTGGCTTTGGAGATTCATCATGGAAGATGGGGCTTTGTTGAAGGAAGTTATTGTTATGACATATGAGCTTCTCAATCCCTAAATTGCCAAGCAATCACAGTTTTCTAGTATTTTTGGCATCTGGAAACATTTGAGAGCATAATTGAACTCTTTTTGGCATAACACTTCTGAAGCTGTTGGCAATGGCATAAAAGCGAGTTTTTTGGATAGACACATGGCCTGGTCAATCACCTCAAAAGGAGCAATATCCACTCTTTTCACTGTGGCGCAAGACTATGAAGCCAGAATTTCAAATTACAGATCAGACCACGGATGAAAAATCATTTTTTGGCGGCATATAACTGATTGAGAAATAGTCTCTGGACAATAATTTCCAATGCCCCTCCTTCAACCTTCCTTTTCTTCCACAAAATCATAATGTCAGTTATTTTTTTGATAAAGAATCAAAAAATAACTGACATTAAGGTGGAAAGTTCTGAATTATTCCTTCCATTCTATTTCCTGATGCTTCTGATTTTGTGGCCTCACATGCTATATTTAGATAATCTTTCATTTCTCAACCTGTCTTTTCAAGTATAGGTGTGGCTAATTGCCATTCATTTGAATCATTTGAGAAAAACTGAAAATGAAAGAAAGTGATTATGACTGTAGTTCTGGACCGTGAAGTGAGTTAATCATTCTATTGAGGGGAATATAAAAGAGAAAAGGAAAAAGAAAAAAAAAGAAGGGCAGAGAAAGAGGCAATATTAGCAGTGTGAAGCAAGGGAGAGTATTGCTGCAGTTAATCTGTTGAGCCTAACTGGTCTAATGAACCTAATGATGCCTTTTCCCTTTTAAAGAACAATTGATATCAGGGGGTACCTTTACATGGAGAAAAGGAGACAGGCAAGACGTAGCAGCAAAACTGGATAGGTTCCTATTCTCATAAGAATGGGAAGTATCCTTCAAGAAAATCAAGCAAACTATTATGCCTAGAATCACTTCTGATCACAATCTGCTGCTACTAGAATGTGGAAACTGGGAAAGGTCATTATCCTATTTTAAATTCGAAAATTGGTGGTTGCAAACTGAGAAATTCAATGCAAGAGTTAAGGGGTGGTGGGATTCTGAATCTTATACAGGAAGATCATATTACATTCTAGCTTGCAAGTTGAAAGCCCTCAAAGTGAAGTTGAAAGAATGGAGCAGAACTGTTCAAGGCAACCTAGGTCTACAGAAACAAAACATTTTAAACCAACTTTCTGATTTTGATGTGATCCAGGATCAAAGATGCTTATCTGATGATGAGTCTTTTCTAAGAGCTGTTCTAACAGTAGAATTGGAGGACGTGGCAAAAAGAGAGGAAGTGGCATGGAGGCAAAGATCCAGGGCTGTATGATTGAAAGAGGGGGATAAAAACACAAGTTTTTTCACAAAACAGCAAATTGTCGCAAAGATACAACAACATTGATAGTCTTTTGATCAATGGGACTACTGTATCTGAGCCAGCAGTGATCAGGGAGGAGATCATAGGTTTTTCCCAAAACCTTTATAGAAAGAATGAGCACTGGAGACCTCAGTTCAACCCCAAAGATCAAGCTATGTTGAATGAGGAAGATAGCTTATTGTTGCAAAGTCAATTTGGAGAGAAGGAGATCAAAGAATGTGTTTGCTTGTGCAGGAGATAAGGCCCCTGGCCCAGATGGTTTTACTATGGCATTTTTCATACATTGTTGGGAGGTGGTGAAGACAAATGTAATAGCAGCCATTCAGAATTTCCATGGTCAAGGTTACTTTGAAAAAAGGCTTAAATGCTACTTTCATAGCTTTGATCCCTAAAAAGATGGGTGCATCAAAATTTAAGGATTTTATGCTCATTAGTCTGATTGGCAGCATCTATAAAATCATATCCAAGATCCTAACAGAAAGGCTTAAGAAAGTGATGTTTAAGTTGGTGGATAAACATCAACTAGCTTTCATTAAGGGTAGGCAGATCATGGATGCCATTCTTATTGCCAGTGAATGTGTGGATGTGAGGAACTTAACAAAGTCCTTGGGATCCTATGTAAGTTGGATATAGAAAAGGCTTTTGATCATCTCAACTGGAACTTTCTCTGGAACACACTTGAGAGGATGGGTTTTGGAAATAGGTGGATAAAATGGTTAAAATACTCTGTGTTCTCAGTATTAATTAATGGTACCCCTTTTGGGAGAGATCCTCTTCTCCCTTTCCTTTTTATACTTGCTATGGGAGGATTGAGTGATATGTTGAAAGCAGCACAATCAAACAATAAGATCAAGGGCTTTTCTGGGATTAAATATCTCCCACTACTTACAGTATGCATGCAGATGACACTTTAGTGTTCTGTGGTGCAGAGAAAGAGCAGCTAAAGCATCTAAGGGCCATTTTTATTCTGTTCGAAGCTATTTCCGGATTACACATAAAATGGGGTAAAAGTTTTGTCTACCCAGTGAATGAAGTTCCAGATATCAATAGTCTAGCTAGTATCCTAGGAGGTAAAGTAGGAGAACTACCTACAACCTATCTAGGGATGCCTCTGGGAGCAAAAAGTAAATCCAAGAATATATGGAATGCAGTGGTGGAAAAATGTGAAAAGAAGCTGGCAAATCGGAGAAGCCAATACTTATCTTTGGGTGGAAGATTGACTTTAATCAATAGTGTGCTTGATGCTATGCCAACTTACATGATGTCATTATTTCCTTTGCCAGGGTGTGTCTTAAAGAAGTTAGACTCCATCCGGAGGAACATTTTATGGCAAGGAAATGGAGAGGGGGGAAAAGAAGCATCACTTGGTGAAATGGGATGCTGTCATCAACAACAAAAAATGAGGAGGAATGGGTATAAAGCACCTCAAAGTACAGAACGAGAGTCTTCTCTTGAAGTGGCTATGGAGGTTTGTCTCTGGAGAACAGAGTTTGTGGAAAGAAGTTGTAGCTTCCAGATATACAATGAAAGACCTATGGATTACTAAGGAAGCTACAAGCCCTTATGGGGTAGGTTTATGGAAAACAATCAGGATTTAGTGGCCTAAAATATGGAGAAATTCAACGATTCAAATAGGAAACGGAAGGAGGGCATCATTCTGGAATGATATGTGGGTTGATCAATACCCCTTGAAACAGTTGTACCCTGTAATCTACTATCTGAACCAACAGAAGGAGGCAACAATAGCAGATGTCAGGGCCAATCAAGGATGAAACCTCTCTTTCAGGAGAAGGTTGAATGACTGGGAAATAGACAACCTCACAGATTTCTTCAATTCTTTAGAGCATACCAATAACCTTGACACAAATGAAGACAGTCTACAATGGCTGAGAGCCAAAAATGGGAAATTCACAGTAAAATCAGCTTACAAACCCCTTGAGGTCAGTTGCAATGCTCTTATCATGGCCTTGGAAGATGATATGGAAGGTAAAGATACCCCACAAGGTGGCTTGTTTCACCTGGTTGGTAGCCAGGAAAGCAGTACTAACTCAGGACAATCTAATGAAAAGGGGAAGGGAATTATGTTCCAGGTGCTTTTTTTGTGAAAGAGAAACAGAGACAACAAACCATCTCTTCATTCGCTGTAGAGTGACACTGAAATTGTGGCATGCATTTTTTACCTTGAGGGGTATCAGTTGGTCCATGCCAAGGCATACATCAGAAGCCCTAACAGGATGGAATAGAGAAGGAAACATGTCAGGCCATAAGGAGAGATGGAAGATTGTCCTTGCTTGCATCTGGTGGACAATATGGAAAGAAAGGAACCAGAGATGTTTTGAAAACAAGAGCATCCCTTTCTGCTTGAAACTGAATTGCCTTGTAAACTTTTATTTTTGGTGCAACTATGTACTCCCCAGAAAGGTGGAGGATATTACTCACTTTTTAGATAGTTTAGGAGTAAAGGTGATAGATATATTTGGTTTTGCTAACTTTAACTCCTGATGTAATTACTACTGAAATACACTATTGGTGTGTTTTGTCTATAAAATGTTGAACTTTCTCAAAAAAAACAACTGATATCATGACACCTGTAATATATTGCTTTCTCTTGGTGTAGGATGTTCACACAGAACTTATACAATACAGGAGGGCCCAGATGATTAAACAAGGAATTATCAGTGAAGAACTTAATGTTGACTCACATGCTCGGAAGAGAAATGGATCGTGCCCACTCATGCCAGAAGAGGTACTTTTTGAATTTTCTCTTTAGATCTTCATCAAAAGTTTATTCATCTGGCTCAAAGTAAAGTTTTTATAAGTAGCTTTATACAATATATTATATTTTAAGCTACCTTTTGATGCAGAGACTTTTTAGATAGCATCCATGCAGTGCACATTTTTTCTTCTTTTTTTGCTAATTAGTGCATTTTGTTACCATCTCATAGTTTAATCTCCAGTTCAAACTTCTTTAAATACAGTATAGG
The DNA here is from genome assembly GCF_019186545.1 of Solanum stenotomum. NCBI lineage: Eukaryota > Viridiplantae > Streptophyta > Magnoliopsida > Solanales > Solanaceae > Solanum > Solanum stenotomum. Next base: position 2,876,346 of record NC_064292.1, read on the forward strand.
GGTCTTCATGTTCCTAGATTTACTTTATGCTCTAGATTCTTTTCTCACAACTAGGAAGAGATTTTGCGAGTTCCTTATTTGCTTGCCAATTGATGCAGAGATGAGATATTAAGGCACTGTAAAGATCAAAACAGTTTTTTTTCGGTAAAATAAGAAGTATTATTCATGTAAAAATAATAAACAACATATAGATAATGCTCTTACAGGTTACATTCAAAAAAGAGAGTAAAGACTTTACAAAAAGTGTGTTAGTTTAGCCAATGAATTTGCTGCTAATAGTTTAAGATGTCGGGACATCCACCTGCTAGCTATCTTCTATATCGTGGAATAAATCAAGATTGCCTTAGGCTGAGACATTAATAGCTTGTTTCTGGAGATATTTTCTCAGAGGAGCTGCTGATAATTCAAACCCTCTTTGTTGTTCATTGATTGAGCTTGGGAAGGTTGATGCAAATGCTATATTATAATCCCAGGCTCTTTCGTTCACAGAATCGCATGTTCTGTTCTTTCTCAAAAGAAAAAAGAGAGTTAAATACCTCAAAACCCTGTTAATTATTCACATTTTGTTAGTTTAATACTTAAACCATCGGATGTTGCTGTTACCCCTAGAACTATAACATTTCCTATGTAAAACCTCCCTGCAGTCGTTCTATTTTTTAATTCTTCATACATTTTTGCAAATTTAGGTTGGCCTTCTGCTTCGAGCCATGGGTTATCCACCTAGGACAAGAATATTCCTATCAGGTTCTGAAACCTTTGGCGGACAACGGGTTATGATTCCTTTACGCGCCATGTACACCAATTTAGTTGATCGTACTTCTTTGTGCAGCAAAACAGAGCTAGCCAATTTAGTTGGCCCTGAAACCCCCCTTATTCCTGATCCTGATCAGCTTTTACCAGTAAAAAGTTCAAATCAACTAAAATCAGAATGGGACAAGTCTGGGCCCCGCCCAAGGCCTCTACCACCTCCTCCTGATCGACCTATTTATCGACATGAAAAAGAAGGCTGGTATGGGTGGGTTGCAGAGAAAGATAAGGAACCAGAACCTTCTCTCAATGATCAGAGGGAGCAAGCACACCGACTGCTATGGGATGCTCTTGATTACATAGTCTCGGTAGACGCTGAAGTTTTTTTCCCTGGTTTTGACAATGATGGAAGTGGGCCTGATTTTGCTAGCTTGGTGATGGGACACCGACTTTATGAGATGGCATCTGCAAGAACATTTCGGCCAAACAGGTAAAACTAACAACACTCCTGGTCCTTTCTTTGTTTGGTGTTTACTATTTCTTTTTATTTACCATCACTTTCTAAAATGTATCTTGTATATGCAGGAAATATCTTGCAGAGCTCTTTAATACTACCGTCGATCATCTTTACTATCCACCTCGTAATTGGACTTTTGCTGTCAGAGAACATCTCAACAAAAGCCTGGCAGAAGAGGGCCTTTTGAAGGAATCTAATCTATCAAAAACAAAGTTTTTCCTCTCTCACCCTATTCCAGAATGCTCATGTTCAACTGTCAAGGCTACTGATATTGTGCATTCAGGAAAGAACAACAATCTCCATCTGTTGTTTGAAGGGCAGGATGAGTGCCCCAAATGGATGCAACAACTAAGGACTCAAGAGACTAATGCTGATGAAGTTGATTCTCAAGAAGATGAGACTGATTTAAACGGGCAGTCAGAATCGGAAGGATACACTGGAACTGATGCAATTCCATCCCTGGAACAGGATGAGGAAATGGATCCTGATGATTAGGATTAGATGTACATATCTTGCCTTCATTTTCTTGTTCATTTCCCTCTATGCCACCGACGTCAAGCCTCACTCTGGATTAATCTTTTCTAAGAGAGTAAAAAACTTACAGCAGCAGCATGCTGCTTTTGGAATGTCTGGAAGCATTCCCAATTTTTTTGGGGCCAAATTAACTGCAAGCACAGTTCTTCAAATGTGCTTTAGAAGAATCCGTGCAGTCTGCTTAGAGTTCATTGCTTGGCATCTGGACTCCATTGGTCTCTTCCATAGAACTCTCCCTCTTTCTCTCCTTCAAGCAGGACAAGTTTTCTCATATTCTACAGGTATACAGCATACAAAAGATGTCTAAATTTCTAGTACTTTGCGACTGCACAAAGCAAAAGTGACACTGTGAAGCCATATATAGTTAACAACGATTCTTTGATTTTCATTTCACATCTTAAATGTTTTTAAAGTAGATGTTCGAACCTTTTGGCTATTGAGTAGTTTCGAATGCAACTAGCTTTACAGTATATTGAAATTGTCTCTAGAGGAGTAAAGACCTAGTAGGAAATGTAGTAGTGGAGGACCTGCAGAATAATGGTGCCTATACCATAAGCTGAAGTTTCTTGAAGCTACTCACATGGTGCAAGTCCGTTGGCCTTGTTCAAGCTCCAAAAGTTATATGGCTAAACAATACATACCGCCTACGGGGATACAACAATTACTTCTCAAAATGGTGCTGAGACTTGTTGGCTGCCGCCTAGAATTTGCAGAGCCAGCTGTGGTGTATTCATGTTGGGACTATATTTCTTAGTGATTTTCTTTTCGGAAATTGTAAGCATGGCGATCACGATTATAGTAAAATAGTATTTACTATTAGGGGTTGCATGACCGGGTTGGTTTGGGTTTTTCAAATATCAAACCAAACCAGTTGTGTAAAAATTTTAAATTTATAAACCAAACCAAACTAATAAAATTCGGATTTTTTCGGGTTTTTCAACCTCGGGTTGGTTCGGGTTTTTCAAATATCAAACCAAACCATTGTGTTGAATTTTTAAATTTATAAATCAAACCAAACTAATAAACCTGGATTTTTTCGGTAAAGTTTGCATACAAACATATAATTAACTTGTGCTCCAAATATTTCTTTAGTCCAGCCAAAATATAATTATCTAAGGTGTTTCTTAAGAAAATCACACAAAATATGAGATGAGTACTGATGACACTAAAATATTCAATAAAAAATAATAATGAAATCATCATATAAAATAAATATTGCAAAGTCATAATGAAAATGATCACAATTTAAAAGTACTAAATCATGCTAAAATAAGTAAATATTAGTTACACTACTAAATATTTAAGGAAAATTAAAATTAGATTATATATTTTAATTGTCTAAACCAATGTAAAACTAAAGAACAAATATTCAATATTATTGTCATTCTTGGTGTTGAATTAATTTTCTTTTTGCATTAGTATTAATTTGATTTGATTTCGATTTAAGTTTTATTATAATTATCAATATCTATAAACTATAATCTTTATTGGACCATTCCGAATTCTAAGTTTTAAACTTGAAATAATATATTAAAAGATAAAAAACTATGAAATAGTATAAGAAATATTTTAAAATTATATCAAAGTAAATATTTTTATGTATAAAATAAAATTTTAAAATAACAAATATAATGTCGGGTTGGTTTGGTCTCGGGTTGTTTTTTTTTAGTTAAAACAAAACCAACCCAAATATAGTGGGGTTTTTTTTTCCAATACCAAACCAAGTCAAATCAAACCACTAGTCGGGTTTTTTTTTTTTTCTGTTTGACTCGGTTTGCGGCTTGATTCGGTTTTCAGTTCGATTTTGTACACTCCTAACTACTATGTTAGAGAAGCAGATTTAGGATTGTTATTGAGGTCGCTTTAGTTCTTTTTGACCTATAACTAATTCTTGCATTAGGGTAGGCTGTCCACATCATACCCCTTGGGGTGTTGTCCTTCTATAAGGCGAGCAGGATGCTTTGTGCACCTAGCTAGCCTTTTAATGAGGTTGTTTCAGCAGTAGTTCATCTCCATATTAAAATTAATTACTACGCCCATTATCTACACACGTCAAAGGTCATATATAATAGATCACACTAGCAGTATTGCATACAACAACATACCACATACACAGTGAAATTTCATAAAGTGAGGTGTGGATGTATGCAGGCATTACCATAACTCTCCGAGGTAGGGAGGCTGTTTTTGAAAGACCCTTGGCTCAAGCAAATCAAAGCAGTAATTAAAAGAAAAAGGCAGTGGAGAGAAACATGACAACTAATAACAAAGCAATGCGGACATATATGCAAGCAACTTTAACAACAACAAGGTGTGATCATCTAAATACACTAAACACCAGATCCACAGACTACATAAATAGGCTAATACCACAACCAACTAGCAGTATTTATTTGGCTGATAGGTTCATGAAACACACACCACACAGAAAATAAGAGTAATGTTTCAATATGTGTGTCCACCAAAACGTCTATGTCTTTGTTGAAAGGAAAATATGGCCTCCATGAAAGCTTCTTCTCCGAAGTCAGGAAAGAGTGTATTTGTAAAATACAATTCAGAGTAAGCTAGCTGCCACAATAAGAAGTTACTGATTCTTTGTTCACCTCCAGTCCTTATGAGTAAATCAGGTTTTGGGAACTTGGCACAATTGGTAGTTAGTTCTTGTTCAAATAATGTGTTGTCAATATCTTCTAATTGTATAACACCATCCTTCACTTTACTTGCAATGTTTTTGGTTGCTTGTAACATGTCATAATGTCCTCCATAGTTTAGTGCCAACACAAGATGAAGTCCTTCATTGGCTTTAGTGGCTTCTTCTGTTAACTCTATGCCTTTCTGTAATTTTGTGGGAAGTTTGGATTTACATCCAATAACAGACACCCGTACCCCAAGCCTTGTGCTCAGCCTGGAATATAATCATGAAATTTAAAATATCGAGCTCTACGTTTAAAACTTTCAACACAGTCATTCTTTAGTAGCTCGTAACAAAATTGAAAAGCAATAATACGTTATTTTTTCAGTCATACATAATTGTTTGCATATTTTATTGATCGTTAAAGTAAGATAAATATATCGCTGTCTTTTTTGAAGAATTATCAAACTATTATTCTTTAGGTAAAACTATTTAATAGTTCTTGTATAATTCTAGTTTTAGTGTCTCTTGTTGAAGTGTGTAATCCTCTTGTATGTATGATATATGCCCCTTAGGTGCTAGCGTGGTTACTTTTTTTTTTGTGGGCCAAATACATAATTTTTAATAATGGGTGGGCTCAGAGAATCAAATCCACAACCTCTTTCTGCTTTGATGTTATATTGAAACGTACGTGTGACAAATTTAATCTAAAAATTTAAAAAGATAGAGAAGAGTATGCATTTTGATTGTATTATGATTCAATATACACCAAACAAATAAATATTACCTCATAAATTCTTCAAAGAACTCTTCGAATAGTTGCATCAAGAAATCAACCTCCTCCTGTTCAAAGTTAAATAGTCATTCTTGAATAATGGAGAGAGAAAATTATTCAAAATCACATAAAAACAAGTCGCAAAACCGTACGCGTTAAATTGCAAATGAAAATAAATTACTCTCGAGTATTATAATGCAGCAACAGGTTTGGCTAAACTTAATAATTTTAGTTCAAACATTATATTTATTTTAAAGATTTATTGAATATATATATATAAATTATTATCTAACAATTTAAAAAGATTCGAATCCACCATTCATAAACCTTCAAATCTTGCCTCCACCTCTTAGTATTATAACTAAACAATTATATTCACGTGCCAACATACTTTGCATGCGTTTAGCTTACTTTTTGATGCGAATCATAAATTATGGTGCCAAACGTATGAGGATAAATTATGAATAATTTTAAATTCTAAATTTGTCTCTGATACACACCTTGGAACGATTCCAATTTTCAGTAGAGAAAGCAAAAGCAGTGATAACTTGTATTCTAAGTTTGGAAGAAATGTTGCAAATATTCTTGAGATTAGGAGTAAGAAATTTGTGACCCTCTTGCACTGGTAAACCTCTAGCCTTAGCCCATCTCCTGTTCCCATCCATTATTATAGCAACATGTTTAGGTATAAGCTCTGAATTATGAATTATTTCGATACTACGACGACGGTCATCATCGATGCTCAGTGAGTTTGAAATCTTGAAGAAATGACCACCTCGACCACCACATATTGACGATGGAAGAGTATATAAATTATGAGAGCTCTTAGATATTGGCCTCCCTACAAACAAAGAGCTCATTTCCTCAAACTTTTGTTTTTGGTTCTAAGTTAAGTAGAGTCGAGCAAGTATAGGTCTCAATGGAACTAATCAATACATTATATGTTTCAATATATAATAGGGCATGATGGATGTGAGTTGAAAGCACATAACACTAATTATATCCTCATTGAATTTATGGTTATCTATTTCTTTTTAATTGTAAACAAAAACAATATATTAATAAAACTTAATATGCATCAATACATGGTCGTGACAGAGAGGTGTAACTACTAATAAGGTTACAAGGAGGGGAGTTAAAATATGTACCTATTACAATATCATCTAAATTTGTAAATGACTTCTAATTAAGCACAACAAAAAGAATTCCTTCTTTATCTGTTTTTGGTCTTTTAGAAATAAGCAAAGGTGCAACTGTTGAGTTAAAGTTAGTTGATCTCCTACCGTTAGTTTAAAGTGGACTGCCTCCGTTCCAATTTATGGACATAAAACATGTTTGGATAAACTTATTAAAAGTAACTAAATATACATATTAAGGGCCGATAATTACTTTTAGGTGATGAAACTATTTTTATAAATAAATACATACTAAAATAGATAATAGATAGTTAGTGTATTGGTTAAATAATTGTTACTTTCTCTATTTTAATTTGTTTGTTTTTTCTTTTTAGTCCGTTTGAAAGAAAAAATAACTCTTTCCATTTTGGCAACACTTTAATTAATTTCAACTTTCCCACATGACCTTTTTAATTAAAATTACAAGATTAAAATACATTTTGATACATTTTACCAAATGCATAAATAAGCTAAAAACATATATACTTATATAGGCTAATTTGACTAGCTTATTACAAGCTTAGCCAAATACTTTCAAAGTCTATAAATAGTAGTAAGTATAACCAATGTTCTACCAATTTAGGAATGTGTTACCTTTTCAAGGAAGTACAAAATCAACTATATCCCAATTGCAAAATCATTGAATTGTGGGTGGATTTTAATTAGTATACGTCTGGCTTGTGAATGATTTTAATAGATAAAATGAAGCTAATATCAAATCATATTAATTCGGCATGATTTGTAAGTAATTTAATATTTAATATAAATAAAATGAATATTGTAAAAATTAAAGCCATATCAATTTACACATGACTTGTGAATTATTCGGGACCTATTTGACTTCAAGAATACTTGAGAAAAATTTGGAAAAAATTTGAAAAGTGATGTTTGGTCATATAATTAGACAAATATATTTGCCAAGTATTCCAAGTTGCCAAATACTAGAAAAAATTAGTATTTGAGCCAAGTTCTAATAGTTGGAAATTTTAAAAAATTCAAAAATTATCCCAAATTTTTATATTTTATAAAAAATACCCATTTTTTTATTAATTCCAACTAATATTTGTAACTATTTCCACCGATTTTTTTTTATTTGAGTGATAAAATTGAGAAAAAAGAACAATTTGTGTTTAATGTGTTATAATTATAACTAAATCAGTGACAAATTTTAGTATGCGATTAATGTATTGTGTTGCCTATATTGTTATTTTATTAATTTTAATTATTATCAATTATATTATAAGATTATTTTTAATGGAACATATTCATTATAAAATGATAATATAAAAAATTTATGGGTGTTTTAAATAATTTTTAGAACTTATAGATACAAATCATATTTTTTGAAATATTCAAATATTTTTGGAAAAATTTGAGACCAAATAAATGAAACTTCACCCAAATATAATTTACCAAGAATATTTAACAACTTAAGGCCAAACGCTAACCTAATAACATAGATAAAATGAAGATGATATCGATCAAGTCACTATTCATGATTTATGACTAATTTAACAAGATAGATATATCCAAAACAGTATAAAGTCGTACCAACCCATTCCAACTTGTGAACAGTCAAGTCATATCAATCCATTGTTATTTAATTTGTGAACTGTATATTTCATCATAGCTTGGTCATTAGTACGTAGTATTGTAATTGCTAAATATATAGCAATTTGATAGAACATTGGTTATACTTACTATTTATAGATTTTTTTCAGTTTTATTGAGAGTGATGTATATATCTTCGTTCTTTGCTTGTGCTTCGTTACTGAATTTTGTTTATTCTATATTCCTTTCGCATCATTTTATTTGTCGTTCTATTAAAAATAAATTATCTAAAATAATTGTTATTTTTTAAAAATAAAAATTAATTAATACAGAAAATCTAAATGAAAGCACATAAATATATTCTAATATTATGATTACTTAGAGTTGCTCTTCTTTTTATTTCCTTGAAGAGAGATTTAATGAAAAATATTTATTAAGGAGAGACTGACATTTTATCTATATCTATCTATTTATATCTATATCTTTTATACCACCTTAAAAACATGAACTCTCAAACTTGAATGTTGAATTATTATAATACCCTCAATAATACTCAATTTATTTTATTTATTAATTTTATTATATTGAAAGTAGACACCTTTACAAATTAAAGAATTGTGACTTTTTCAATGAGTTGTGACTTTTTCAAAGGGTTGTGACTTTTTTAATGAGCTGTGACTTTTTCAAAGGGTTGTGATTTTTTCGAAAGGTTGTGACTTTTCAAAAAGGTTGTGCCTTTTCGATGAGTGCCTTTTTCATAGGGTTGTGACTTTTCTGATAAGCAGTGACTTTTTCGAAAGGTTGTAACTTTTTGAATAAGGCACAATTAACACCTATTCATACTACTATGTGGTAGCTATAAAAAGAGGGTTTCCTCACCCTTTTAAACTACACTCTTCTACCTCTTAAAAAATCTCAAGTGTTATTTGCAAAAATTGATCAAGTTCAAAATTCAACGAAATTCGAGGTACCTCATAAAAAAAAGTTGTTGAAAAAATTGTAGCAAATTAATCATCAATTCACACTCGTATTTTTTCTTACCATTTTCATGAGTTTACAATGACGAAAAGTTGTGGGAGAGACAATAATATTAAACATATATGAAAAAAGGCATATGATTTGGGTAAGATATTTCTTTTTTATTTTTTTATTTTTTATTCTTTTCCCTCAAACGAAGGAGTTTCTTCCTAATTTTGCTAAAACAATTGGTATCAACGTAGTCCATTGAATTATTAGTTTTGATGTTAAATTCACTATTTTAAAAATAAATTTTCACTTTTACTTATAATATGATAACATAGCCATGATAATAATATTTTTTAATAGATATGTCAGTAAAAATGAAGGAGAATGTAAAGTGTTGGTGGCAAGAAATTTAAATCAAATGGAGCACTAGAGTGAATATATCATGATCATATATTTTCGTCTTCCTTCTTCATTGGCTATGTATTGTTCCATATAATTTTTCTTTACGGCACAAGATATACTCCTTACTAGCTATATAAAAATAGATAAGAAATAGTCTTAAATCAAATTAACGATTCTATAAATAATACTTTACATTTTATTCATCTATTAATTTTTATTATTGAAAAATTTAAATATTTTATATTATGATACAACTTCTATAAGATACTAGATACTTTCAACAACTATATGATATGTATGCAGCAGAAAAAAGGAGAAGACTACAATTCCACAAAGATAAGGTAGAAACTTAATGAAATGAAATATTTTTCACCATAGGTGATGATATATTAAAATTAAATTATTCTACAAAAGTATATATAACCATCATTCATGATAACAACCAAGTACACTTTTTTGGTAAAATTACCTCTCCTTACTCAAATATTAATAGAGTAATAATATTTTGTGAAAGATATGTTACATATAAAGATAAAATATTGAAATACTTATGGTAATCCTTATTAGTGTCATGCACATACTAAATTTCAAGTATGAATATTTAAGACAAAATTTGTACTTAAATGTTGTACATCATTTATGTTCATAACCTCAAGAGAACAAACTATTGGTGACATTTTTTGAATAGATATTTTTTTTTTATTTTATTGGTTAGATTTGTTTACAAAATTGAGTGAAGTAAGAAATAATATTACTTATTAAAGAAATGTCACTTTATCCCATATTTAAACTTTGAATGTATTTTGAAATGTTTTAACGATTTTGATCTTAAAATACAAGTAATTCTATGACAATGTGCATTAATAATTTAAAAACACTTGTTCTATGTTCGTTCAATTGTAATTATTTATTAAAAAGCTTTAATTTAGCAATATTAATTCTATTTTACAACATCATATACTATATATACGTTACACACGTGCAACACATGTGCCGTAACACTAATTACCTTAAAAACATGAACTCCTAACTTGAATGCTAAATTCCTATAATATCTCTAACTTAGATTGTGATTTTCTCGATGAGTTGTGACTTTTTTAAAAGGGTTTTGATTTTTCGACGAGTTGTGACTTTTTTTAAGGGTTGTGATTTTTCGATGAGTTGTGACTTTTCCAAAGAGTTGTGACTTTTTCATTAAGTTGTGACTTTTCAAAAGAGTTGTGGCTTTTTCAATAAATTGTGACTTTTCGGAAAAATCATGATTTTTCAAATAAGACACAAAAAATATTTGTTGTTGAAAAATTTTAATATGGTTAAGGCCCAACCAACAATCAACCATAGTTGTGTGAGACTCCATTTAATTTTTGACACTTGGATTTGTGGCCCCATCTTAATTAGCATCATCCATTTAACAAGGGATCCACTAAATAATGTCAGGTACTAAATATATTTCTAATTAACATCATCCATTTAACAAGGGACCCCTAAATAATATCAGGTACTAAATATATATATATATTTTCATATTATATCATTATTATTTTTGCTAGATCACACTCTTTATGAAATCACCCAACTAAAAGAAAAAGTCTTTTCACCAAATTATTTTTGATTAAATAATTAAAAAAATTCTAGAATTTTTTAATTTTATAAAAGATCACTTATTTAAATAAAGATGAATTTAAAAATTAATTAACAACTTCTTCAGTACTAGTTTTTTTTTTTTTTGCAGCCTCTATTTTGTTTTGTTTTATATCATTAAGAGGATTTTTTATTTTTGGGAAAAGAATATGAATGGTCTTAAATTCAAAATATTTGCCGTTCAATATATATTTATCGTTATAATTATTATTAAAATAGTTAGGGTTGTTCGTGGTTCGGTTTGGATCAGTTATTGATTAAAACCAAAATTAAACCAATCAAGTTGGTTTTTTAATTTTCTAAAACCAAACCAAACCAAACGAAAAAAATAACCGTCGGTTTGGTCATTGTCGATTTGGTTAAGTTTTTCTGATTTGAAAGTAATAAAATTTTTGAGGACCTACATATCTCGATAGACACAAACACCTAGTACATAAACAATCCACATGAAAGCTATTGTCGATTCAATTAAGCAATTTAACAATGCTAGAGTTATCAAAGTGATTCAATTAATAGAAAATCTTATGTGAGGTAGCGTAGGTAAAGACTAAAGTAAATGATTTTGATGGACTTGGACTTGTGATTGTAATTGTTGGGCTAAAATTTAAGTGTTGAGCTTGAAAAAATGGTAAAGTTAAAGATTTAAGTTAATTAAATTTTAACAAAATATTTATATTTTATTTATGAATAATATATAAATAATTATAAAATTTATATATCTAATTTATCGATTTGGTTTGGTTATTTTTGCGTTTGTCTTTCAGTAAAACCAAAATCAAACCAAATAGTATCGATTTTCAAAATTTAAAACCAAACCAAACCAAATATCGATTTTTTAAATCAATTTGATTCAAATTACGGTTCGATTTGATTTTTTAACCATAACCACAAACATACTTAAAAATAGTTATCCTTTTTACTCATTGTAGTTTTTTTAACTAATTGCCTCTCTTATCTGCTTTTTTTTTTTTCTCGTTTTTTTCTTTTTTTGTTCATTATTTTCTATTACTCTACTTCTTCTTTTCTTTACTAGATACATGACCCCGTACCCAATATATGTTATTTTTTTATTTTAATTTATGTGATACTTCGTTCATCCCATATTAATTGATTACTTTTCATTTTACACGGTACTAAAGAAATTATAAATAAGAAACTAACTTTACTAATTCAACCCTTAAAAAACTTTGTGAGAATTTTACAAACAAATGTGACACTTTCAAAAGGAATTAACGACAAGGGTAATATAGGAAAATTTTAAATGATGTTTTGTTGATTTAGTAAGGTGATCAACTAATATGAGATAACTATTTTTAGAATAATAGTCAATTAAGATGGGACAAAGAGAGTGTCATAGAACTTGAAAAGTTAACCCAAATTTTTATATGATTTTAAAAAGATTTTAAGTTGTTAGTACTTTTTATATAATTTTAAAAATAATATATATTACTCTCTTTGTTTCAATTTACGTGGCATATATAGAATTTCAAAAATTAATCATTTGTGTTAAATATTTAACGTAATTTTCAGATCATATATGTTACTTCTCATGTCCCAAATTATGTAGCACTGATAAGATTTTTTTAGAGTCAAGTGATTTTTTATATGTATTTTATACTTTTTAAATTGTTAATTATTGTGATTTATAAATTGGTACCAGTAGAATTTTTCACCATAATCAATTTTGGCTTCTTTATTTTTCTTTTCGTAATCTAGTTTTATTCACTTTTTTTGTTATTTTTATCCTCTCTTTCTTTTTTTTTTTTAAAAAAAATTCTCTAGCTTTTATCCAACTTTTTGTTTTTTCTCCTCATTTTTCTCATATATATTTTTTTCAAATTATTTTGTTTTTTTCACCATAATTTAATTTCATGTTCAACATTGGCTCTTTTTTGTTCCTTTTTATATCGATAAAAAAGATAATTGATATAGTACATTTTTATTAATTAATTCCTATTTTTGTATATAAATTATCAAAATCAACATATTCTACCATATAGTATATCAAAAAATTAATAGAAACTGGACTATACTATTGCAGTATATTATGAATTATGAAATTTATATGTTATATATTGTTAAGGTATTATAGAAGGCTAATTTGTTTTGTTATAAAAATACTATTCAGTCCTCTATAATACTAGATGATAAATATCATCTACTATCATAGAAAATTGCTAATTCTATGACCTTGCTAACAATTTGAGGTTATGCCAGCTAATATTCCTATGTCGTTGGAAGAATAACATACAATTGTATCAAGCGTATTAATTTGATATTCTGCCATATCACCCGAACACGAGTTCTTCTGAATTTTCAGGCCACAAGTTTTCAGCTTTTTTTCGATGATAATCAATTTGTGACCTTGCTAATAACTTGGGTTTGAGCTTTATCGAACACATTTTTTTGAAATTAATAATTTCATCGAATCTATGCTACATGTTCACCCTTCATTCTACCCTAAATATTACTCTTTTTATCCGATATAAAAATATTTCATATCATTAGTGGAATTCTTGGCAAATCCACTTACACAAATAATTTGAAGTATATGTTATGTTTTGTTAAAGATAAAATTATTAGGAGAAATAATCCATGTATTATGTTTGGTATTATATAGTATTATATATGTTTGATAAGAATTTGGGCCTATATATAATAACTATGGGCAAACAACATAAATCCCACTAGTTTAGGAGCTAATTACCTCTCTTCCCGTGAGTTTTTGATATTACAATTTCTACCATATTTTGGTTTCAGATACATGTACATAACACATTTAGATACATGTGTCTCGGATACATGCTATGTAGATACATCTAATTATATGTATCTAAATATAAAAGGTAGTTTAGATACATGTATCTCGGATACATGCTAAGCAGATACATCTAATTATGGAAAGTAATGTAAACACATCAATTTAGGAGGAAATCAAGCGTTTTCCTATTAATTTCTTCTCCAATTCTTCCATGAATTTCCTCTCCCAAAAATTTCAAAAAAATAATAAATTTCTTCTCATTTTTTTGAGCATCAGAATTTTTTTCTTATAGGTACATAATCTTAATTCAGATACGTGTACACATTATGAGATATACAAATTTTTAATTAGATACATGTATATACACATACAACTAACTAGATACATATTTTTACCACCATCTCTCTTCCCTTTCCCCTTCGTCTCTCTCATCTTTGGCAATAGAAAAAGTGGCCACTAGTAAGAAAATAATAAGTATTTTGCTGTCAAATCAGTCCAATATCATACAAAAGTTTGATTCTTCAAGTTATAATTAATTAGATATTAGACTTCCGCATGTTGATAGTCTTAGAGAAGACACGCCCATTGATGCATTCTTCTGCTCCAGTGGAGGAGTCATCATTGTACCGAGAGTATTTTGGGATGCGATGGGAGTGGAAGGATTAGGAGAGAGAGTAGGTTGATCATTTGGAGTGACGATAAATTAGGGGAAAGGGGATGACGTGAGAGATAATTTGAATTGCTAATCGGAATTTGAATTTCAAGATAATTATTCAGCACCATATTTAAGGAACTTGTATAACTGATTAAATTTTTTAAAATATATGATATAATTATTAAAAGTGATATTATATGTAATTGTTTTAAACTAGAGGTAAAATAAGTATATATGATAGTGAAGTATGTTTAGATAAGTAGTTTTTCCTATAACTAATCCATGGATTAGTTATACACCCTACATGGTATTAGATGATGTATTACTAATACCTTCTATTTGGAGGTATTAGTAATACATATGATTTAATACCATGGGACAAGTCTATGTAAAAACAAAAATATCCCTCAAATCATTTTGTTTATTTTCTTGATTTTATGTTTTATATTTGTATTAGTAAATTAATTTAAATAAATTAGCATATAAATTATTAGAGAGAGTTGTTTGTTACTAAATAAATTCAATACAATTTTTGAAATGTGAATTTAACATTTACTAATTAAAAAGGTAAAAATATCACCAATGTTGTTTCTTAATTGAATGTATAATATATATGGGTGTGTGGTTTTCTAATTATTTGTATTTTGAACAATTTATAAAATTGCATACATATTAAAACTATAACTTGCAATTTTTATGTGTAAATGTAGATGGTTTACTCAATTTTACTAAGTATTGTTTACCGTCTTATCGGTTTTAAAAGTAGATGATTTATCTTTTTTAAATTAAAAAAATGTCATTTTGTGAGTGCTAAATTTATTAAAATGACAATTATTTATCCTCAAATAATTTAAGTGAAAAAATAGCAATCATGACAACAAAATTGTTCTTCACCTAGCTAATTAGAAGGTCATAAAAAAATAACATTGTCCGGTAATTATCTACCTTGACCCAATTATATAAAAATACAATGGTATAATTGGAAAGAAATTTTTTATAGAGTTTTAATCCAAACACAAGATGAAGTATGAAACAATGAACCAAACACTTGATAAAAATAAACTCTGCATTACTAATTCCTGCACTAGTAATTCCTACATTACTAATCCCTGCGTTATTAATCTTTGTACCAAACGACCCCTTAATAGTGAGAGTTTCTTGCCGCTGTGTATTAGATAACTTATTATTAGATTGTTTGTTTGCTTCGAATTAAAGAACATAATTCATGTATTCTCTATTTTATGTGTATGCTTTAAATTATTATATATGTCAGATGATAATGTATTTTATTTTTAAGGTTGAATAACAATTAAAGAACATAAAATTCATGTATTCTCTACTTTATGTGTATGTTTAATTTGTATAATTTGCCTAATTTATATAATTTGCTTTATTGTATAAATCAGAATTTTGTATAATTTGGTTTCTGATGGTATAAATCTAGAATTTGTATATGCTTACCTTAACTATTTCTATATGATTTATGAAAATTTCACAATAAATTACCTTATTTGTATATTGGCAATCGAATTATACAAAGTTTTGAAAAATGCCTAAATGTATCAATACTGAATTTGTATACATTTATCCTATTTGTATATTTGCAAGCGAAATATACGAATGAGCAAGTGAAATATACAAACCGCAGCCTCCATAACAAACGAAACTATAACTATGTAGTGCAATCATCGAAACTATAACTATAGAACCTTACTATATCTATTATGTTTGCTATTTCTGAAATTTACTCAATTTTTTTATTAGATAAGTTTTTCCCTTATTAGAAAAAGTAGGAATTTGTTAAGAAATTCTACTCTTTTTTGGGTCAGATGAAGCCTCCCCTCTTTGTAACTTTTTGCAGGAATNCTAATAAGGACTAATGAGTAATAATAATAATTCTAATAAGGACTAATGAGTAATAGTAATAATTGCAATGTTAGTCCTTGGTGTTAGTCTTTCTATTAATGTACAATTGTTGTTGCACATTGTACAACTAACTAATGCAATGAAAAGTTAATGTACAAAATTATATGCATATTGTACAAGAGTATTAATGCAATGTTGGTCCTTTCCAACTCTCACTTCTAAATAAGAGTAATTAATAGAAATTTGGANACTGCTGCTGTTTCATCAAACAAATGTACACTATTTTATAATTTGCTGGGTACTCGTATTCATTCAATTATTAATAGAAATTTGGACATGGAAAATGACGCTAGATAAAGTCTATCACCTTTAGCACCCAATTCAATTTGGACATGCAATTATTTATATTGTTCCCCATTATATAGTTACAAGACATAAAGTGCTCGTGTTAGTATGGATCCAATATTTATTATTTTTTTCTCTTACTTTGTGTGATATATATAAAATTTAGAGAGTCAATTAAATGTTAATATGATTTTAAAATATTTTAAGTTGTTAATTGTTATAATTTATAGTACTTATTACGTAATTTTTAAATAATATATGTTACTACCCTTATCCCAATATATGTAGCACAAATAAAATTTCAAGAGTCAATTATTAATTATTGAGATTTACAATATTTTTTACGTAGTTTTCAAATTAAATAATACATGTTATTTATTTTGTCCCATTTTATGTGACACAGATAGATTAATTTTATAAATCAATCAAACTTTTTATAAGCAATTGAATTTTTATATGTTCTTTTTAACAATATTTTAAGTTGCCAATTATCATAATTTAAAATATTTTTTATTCAATTTTTAAATAAACAAAAAAATTTAAAAATAAGATAAACAAGTTAAAACGACGGAGAAAAGTAGACAAATATATATATAAGTGTGGAACCACATAGGTGAAGTAGGCATATTGTTGACCACCACCTGTGTAGTTATCCACACTTGTAGTTAAGTAGTAGATATATATAGATAATAGTTGCATGGATATAATGATGACTAGATATTTGGTGCCCGTGCTAGCATGGGCCCAATATATGTTATATTTTTGTTTCAATTTATGTGATATAAATGAAATTTGTAGAATCAATCAATTTTTTTTTATATGTTTTTTTAAAAATATATTTGAAGTTATTGTTTTGATTTATAGTATTTTTTGTGTCATTTTTGAATAATATATCTTACTCCTGTTTCAATTCACGGAATGATCATAAATATTTTTAATTTATTGTGAAATATAGAAATTTTGATGGTATTTTCAAATAGTATATGTTATTTATTGTATTTCAATTAGTCAACCAAATTTTTTATATGATTTAAAAATATTTTCAATTGCTAATAATTGTGATTTATAGCATCTTTTATGTAACTTTTAATAATAATATGTATTATTTCATCTGTTCAAATTCATATGACAATGATTAAATTTCAAGAGTCAACGAAATAAAAAATTGATTTTTTAAAAGTTGTACCTCGAACTAAAATATACTCACTTTGTCCATTTTTATTTGTCATGTTGTGATTTTCAAAAGTCAATTTGACTAATTTTCTAAGTTAAATTAAATTACATTAATTCAATATTTTAAACAAAAAAATTAGATATACAAAAACTATACGAAAAATACTATAAATTGTAATTTTTTCTATATCAATATGATATTTAAATACATTATAAAATGTTAGTTAAAGTTCTTACAGTTTGATTCTAAAAAGGAAAATTATGATAGTTAAAAGTGGACGAAAAAAGTAATAAATGGAGTAATTAAATTTCAAGTCTAAAATAAAAGGTTGAAAAAAGAATTAAATAGACATCACATATTGAAAACATATAAATAAAGAGATGCAAATCTGAGGAAAAGTAAATGGGCCCAAATGAAATCTAATGGTTTCCCGCACTGCTCAAGTAAGTTCTGGCCACTCTTCATTCACACGATTCTCAAAGCAGAGGAGGAAGGGTGGGCAACAGGTATCACGAGCCCTCTATCCCACAAATCTATTCAGAAGCAAGTGTAGTTCATCGATTCCACCGAATGCTCCTATCTCTCGACAAAGATTGTGTGAGTGTGCAGTAGAGTAGGTAATTAATGGTGTTAAATTGTCCAATAATTTATAGGTACAATCATAAAACAAGAAAGTACAACACTATTTAGACGTAAACATTACACAAAAAACCAAAAATACCCTTGACTAGAAAGCACACATGTCGTCCAACACATGTGTGCTTCCTAGCCTCTTATATATAGTAGGAATAAATACGAACAAATCAACATTCGTCAAGATACTGATAATTGCAGGATACAATATGCCCAGGCCATTCGTGGAATGCATGACAAATCCACTAACCCAAATAATTTGAAGTCTATCTAATGAACTATTAAAGATAATATTATTAATTTGATGGTTTATTATTTAAGTAGTTAAGTCAAATTGTAGAATATTATTCAATAAATTCATTAGAGAAGTATTGAAAATATTATTAAAGTTGATGTGAATTATTAGTTTTATTTCTGAATTATTGACAACCTCAAAAACATTCTTTTACTTGACTAATTAAACTTAAATATATCCCTAATTTTGTAACATGAGTGAAATACACCCCTAAATTCTCGATAAGTTTAGGGGTGTTTTTAGCACTCCCTTTGGCTTTTTATTAAAGAGTCACATGTTCTTATAAGAGTTTGAGACCACTTGCTATGTCATGTTATATAGTGGGGGAGGGTGCGTGTGTGCTTAAGTTCAGTTAGTCAAGTAAAAAATTTATTTTGAAGACTGTCAATAGTTCAAGAACGAAACTAATAACTTATGCCAAATTTAAAGATATTTTCAATAATTCTCACTTACTTATATATCGAAATCTAGGCATGTGGAATGACGCCAAATAGAGTTATCACCTTACACCACATCGGATTCGGCTATCCTTTATTTCTTTTCTTATCTTTTTTTTCAAGTTTTACTTGGATTAAAGACACATAGCATATGGAGAAATTAATAGCTTATAAAATTAATTAATTAAAGAAATTTTTTAATCATAATTTAGATAATTAATATTTCATAAATAAATTAATAATGTCATAATTATAGCAGTATATTATGTTATTCATAAATATATATTAACTTTTCTCTCTCTCTCTTTTTTCCTAGGCAGTATTTATCTTATTTTTTGAAATAATAATTGATAACTTAAATTTTTTATCAATAATTCTGAATTCTCTATGGTAGCTAATTTTAAAAGAGAGATATTCGGAAATTTTCAATCAAAGTAACTTAGTTTCAAAAAAAGGAAAGAGAGAAAGAAAGAAGAGGGAAAGAAAGAAAAGCTTATGATGTATTTATGAATAAAATAATATATTATTATGATTCTGATATTACAAATTTATTTATAAAATATTAATTATCTAAATTATGATTAGAATTTTGATTAATTAATTAAATTTTATCTATTATTTTTTTTTTTTATATGTCATGTATTTTCAATTCAAGTAAGAACTTAGGGGAAATGGAGAGAAGATCAAAATGAAGAGGATGCAGATCCACACTGAATGATAGTGTCCAATAGTCACTGTAATAAATTATGGCCAAACACATACATAACCCCTTTAACTTATCCCTAAATTCTATTTTCATACCATTTAAACACAAAATACTGACGGTACAGATTAATAAAATTATTCATTTTTTAAATTGTGTGAGGGATCCATTTTAACGTTAATAATTGATATTTTCTTATCATTAAAACTTATTTGTCCCCTATTTATCTTCTGTATCTTCTTTCAACCCCATTTTTCCCTTTATCTATTTATCCATTTATTTTCTTCATCTACCTTATTTTCTATTTAACTTTCTTTATGCTAATTTTTTTTTTATAATTTTAGTTTATATAATTCATCTTGTATCAAATATATTTTACGCTATAAAGGGACTACATAAAATGGTAAAATAACAAGTAAATAGCTAGATTGAGGAGGATGATATCATATCAAAATTTAGAACTATAATTATCCGAATGATGTGAAATATTTTGTAGATGCAACATAAATTGAAAAAGATGGATATATTCATTGTAACATAAACTCGATGTTTATAACTTGTAACGACCTAATTTCCGTCGTTATGGAAAAGCCAATGGGGAAAGAATTGGGGCTAGAAAACTTTTGAGCAGTAACTTGGAATTTCCTAGCCTAGTCCAGATTTGGACGAAATTGGAGTCAGGCGAGTCTAGAGAAATCTGGTAACAATTGGGTGACTTATTTATGATTTTGATTACATGAGTAGTTAGGTAAGTCATTAAGGAATCTGTACGACTTTACGAAATTGAATTCGGGTGAGTAGAACTCTTAAAACTGATCTTAACGTGATCAGGTATTTTCTGAGTGTCATGGGATGAAGGTGTGTTGTGACATGGGAGTTTGGAATTCTTAAATTTGCTCACTATTTCCGTGCAAGCCGCCAAAGCGGGATAAGTGCCGCCAGGGCGGGTTGGGTCCCGCCGTAGCAGGACAGATGAGACTTAAGTCGAAAAGAAAACTCCAAAAACGTTTTATTCTGCACTTTTCGACTTTGAGAGCTAGGAGACGACCCCAGATGAGTTCTTGAGCATTTTTCACCATTCTTGAGGCTAAAAGTAAGATTTTAACTCCCCAAATCCGTGTTTCGATCCGTAGAACTTAGTTTCTTGGGTAATTATCGATGGGGGAGGGTTTTGATTTGTGATTTATGGTGGGAAAAATCCCTAAATAGGGTATTAGGATCTTGAGTTTGGTCTATGGTTATTGAGTTTGTTATAATCTGGATAATTAGACATGTGATTGTTGATCCTTGCGTATAAATTGTTGTTTGTAGACCAAGAACAAGTGGAAAGAATTCGGGAAGGGAAGATTCGAATGCCTTAGGGATTCAAGCTTGGATTCGAGGTAGGTGATGGTTGTGATTTCATGTTGGTGTGATATATGTTTGTAATTGCTTCATTATAATGCATGTATGTATGCAAATGTTGCATTATTGATCACCCTAATCGTAAATGAGGATAATTGAATAATTATATGACATGAATCACCTTTTGTTGTATGATTGTGAGAATATATATTGTGATTGTGATTGTGGTTTGTTGAATGGATCAGTTGCCACGTTCCGGCATAAACATGGGATCGGTTGCCACGTTCTGGCATAAACATGGGATCGATTGCCATGTTCCGACATAAACATGGGATCTGCTGCCACGTTCTGGCATACTAACTTGGATCGGGTACCACAAATTGGTATGCTAACTATTTGGTTTGGGTTCCATGAGAGGACCATTGAATTGGGTTCCGTGAGAGGACCATTGAATCGTGTTGTGTATCTACTTGTGATGATTACGTTCATATCTAATGATGATTGATATTGGAAGACTGTATGTTGCTCTAAATTGATAACCAATGTGTATTCTTGAGAATGTGGGATGCTACATTGATCATGAAAAGAGGACTAATATTGTATATGTTCGGTATATGCCCTGTTTTTATAATATTGTGGATACTTGTATGTGTTTCACTTATTAGGATAGCCGCGTGATCCTACCAGTACACTGTGGTTGTGTACTGATACTGTACTTGCTTGTTCTTTGTTGAGTACAGGGCATCTTCAGGCGACTATTGATAGACCTCAGCTAAGTGACTATTGATCGTGACCGAATTCAATGGTGAGCCAGTTCTTTCAGGCTGCCATGGATCTTTCTTGTTTAAGTCCATTCTTTTCGGACTCAGACCATTTGTTCAAGGTGTTTATTTAGTTTTGTGGTTGTACCGTTTGTTCTTAGACTTGCCGTTAGTAGAGTTTTGGTACAATGACTTTCAGGTTCTAAGGGTTAAGACTTCCGCATTAGTTTGGTTAAGTTATTTGTTTAAACCTTTGGAGTTTTTGGGAACTCCGTATTTTTATTGTCATTTAAACCTGCTTCCGTGTCTTTAAATGCCTTAATTTTCATTAAATTTGTTAGTTTAGGTTGTAGTAATGGTTCTCCCATCGGAGGGTTTGTGTGGGTGCCAATCACGACGGTCTAGGTCGTGATACAGTTGGTATTAGACCCCTAGGTTCGTTGATCTCATTGTTCCAAACGAGTCTAGCAGAGTCTTGCGGAACGGTACGATGACGTCCATACTTTTCTTTCTACTCCTTCATGCTATGACATGAATCCAATTGGTATCTTGCTGATACAAATTGATATCTTTCCTCATTCACTCTATGGTCCGAGCTAGAGCAACAACAGGGGTAACACCATCACTAGCAAGAGTGGATGTGTATAGACTATCGACAATTGAATAGGGTCACAATTCAGAACAAGTATACATTACCTCGGATAGATGACCTTTTTGACCAATTACAAGGTGCATTGGTTTTCTCTAAGATTGATTTAAGGTCTGGTTACCATCAGTTAAAGGTTGAGGCGGTTAAGAATTGGGTCTGACCAAGTTCTATGATTGAAATTAGCAGTTTTGTATGGCTCTCTAGCTACTATTGTCTCTTGTGGTATGAGTTTAGTCCAATTGGTATCTCCGATTCCAATTGGTATCTCAATGAAGTGAACTAGACGTCGTAGTCCTGACTAAAGGGACACAAGCAAGTTAATTGGAACTGAGAAGGTTCCAATTGGTATCTGGCCTTAGGGTCCGTAGAAGGCATAGATTATCAGTAATGGTCGTCTATGGAACGAACTAATTAAAGAATTTGGTCTTGTCTACAAGTTGTAACTACTTGAGTGTCGTGAAACTTGTTGTGAAAAGAAAGTCATCACGAGATTAGGTACAAGGATCTAGATAAATTACGATGTGGATCATAAGCGAGAAATCTGGACGTACGTTGCGACCAACTGATAACCGTGTGAGAGTTTGGGTGTATCCTGGGGATATGTGTGTGGTAGTGTTGAAACGATGTAAAATGATTCTAAAGTGTGTACTTCATTGGGTTGACAGGGGGGGGGGGTAGACAATGATTGTCCTAGCTAAAGGGATTTCATCTAAAAATGCATGTGTTATAGCTAGGAACCTGTCACACCCCAACCTAGGTGAGGTAGACAAGTACCATATGAACACCTGCTTTACAAATGACCTATGATGAGAAAGTAAACCACTATGGAGATAGATTTACTATGAGAAGCTTCATATACAACACATGTTGACTAGCTGAACCGATACATGTGACAAGTGAAACTATGAATACAGATGATAGTTTTACAATGTCTACAAAGCTTCTACTGGAATCTATGACTGTACCACTATGAAAATACGAATAGTAAAGACTCGGCAAAACCCCGAATCAACTTGGTGCTCACTAACAACCGTTGAATATCTACTAGTTAAGTACATGTACCTGCAACATGAAATGAAGCATCCCCACTAAGGGACGTTAGTACGAAAGAATGTATTGAATATGTAAAGCATAATACAATCATATGTAAAATGAGAGCTCAAGTGAAACCAAATACCAATAGATAAAGATTAGAGATCACCTCTGCTTATACTTGTGGAATTGTGTATGTTACATTCTTTTCTTTACTTTTCTGTGCATTATAATATTTATAAGACATATGATACAAATGACCAGTTGATCAGTGGTAGAAGAGGATGACCCATGCTAGGCATTTAAACCCCTGGGATGCTGTCCTCATAATTCCACAAATTGGGATTGCCCCATGCTAGGCTTTCGCCCCTGAGCTGCCACCCTTCTATACCAATTGAGATCGACCCATGTTAGGCATTTTCCCCCTGGGCTGCTACCCATAATCATATAGATTACTTCACTTAGATTTTTTAATCTTTGAGATTGTTGTTTTGATGTTCATAACTCTTTTGAGATTGTTCTTTTGATGATCATAACTCTTTTGAGATTGTTGTTTTGGTGGTCATAATCATTGTTGAGATTTGGAACTATGGACCAGTAGTAGAAGACATATGAATATGGACTTACGATAATAACAATGACATGGGAAGCAAATGTGACATGAACGTGTAATACTTAGGAGCTTATATGACTCAGTAAGCATTTTGACGTCTCAAATTGAAGCACATATCAAGTAAAGACATTTAACATTCAGCCAAGAGATTTGAACTCTAAATTATAGCCAAATACTCACCAACTAATATCAAATACAAGGTATACATGAACGTGGAACGAAGGAAGAACGTGGGCAGATTCAACTTAAGGACATATACATATTCCAAATAAGCACATATAAAATATACAATAGAGCAAGTAGGGATCTTGTGAGGTAATATTATAGTCTAACACAATGGGAGTAATAACCAATAAAAAGAACATATGAACATGTGAAAATATGATATATATGATGGAATAGACAATTGAAGCAAGTTGGCAAGATATGGGCAGATCGTATATCCAACATATAAATATATGTACCATGTGTAATCTAGGAGCATTTTGATTTGTATAAGGGGAATACGTGCCAAGGGTACTTTGATGATGAAACAAGTTTAATCCCTGCATGGTAATACTTGGCAAAGTAAGCACGTACATTTAGTAATGAACTCGTATTAGAGTACTCACTTTAATGCTCTAGGTAGTAGGAACTGCAACTATGGATCAGTCACTATTAAGGCACTTAGAAAGCTTACTTTGTAATACAAGTGTTGGATTCATGCCAAAGAAATAGGAAATCGAATAGCCTTACATACCTCAATTCCCAATTCGTATAGCTTACGAAATGTCAACATGTCCTTTAGCGTCATAGTCTTCTTCTACACAAACCAATCATTACGGCTAATATTAGCAGCTTACCAACCAACTCGGGATATTTCAACTCATCAAAATAGTAGCCAGGCAGCCAACCCATAATCCTTCTAATTGATTGTTTTCTTTCACAAATTATGTATGTTATAGTTATTTACACGAAACAACCTTCCCATGGAACGGGCAGTGAGCTTACCAAAACTTTAATTTAATGGTGCATCACCATAGCTTATAAATCTGCCCCCTATAACTTTCTGCAATCATTCTCTAAGTATACCCATGACCTCACATAAACAAATAAATACAATAGTAGTCCTGAACACTCAAAAATAATCAAAAGACTTGAATTTATGGTTTTCAATCACCATCCCACGAGTTACAATAAACAAGTAACTGTAGAATTCTCAAATAAACTAATAAATAGATGTTGTGGCAACGTCCTTACCTTGGTTATCTAAATCTGTTATTCTCTTTCAATTACTGTTTTTGTAACCTTCTCTTAATCTTTGGAAGAGAGTAGAGGAACCTTTTGGCTGCCAACACATATAGCTATCTCTAGTTCACTCCCCTTGAAGAACTTTTCAATATACTTGAAACAATAGAGGATAGAAGGTGGTCTTTTAGCTCCTTTGGAAGAAATAGAATGAAAAATGGTTAGAACTCTAGTGGGAATATTGAGTGGATGTTTCATCTTGAGAGAGAGAAATATATGAACTTGAGAGCTTAAAATTTGGATAAGAGGAAAATGAAATATTTGTATTAGATTTTTGGCCTTACTAGGTTCTCTTTTTGTCACCTTTCTTGTACTTCATTTGCAGCCAACATGTGTCTTTAATTTAAGCCACACATTTAAGTAGGTGATGCACCTACTTTTCCATTCAAATTCTTTGTGCTTGGAAAGATTGGGCCTTGGCTGTCCATTTTCCCCTTATTCTTCTATTAACCTTGGGACAAATTAATGCAAGTAGGTGTACTGTACTTGGCCCAATAACATGGTCAAAAAAGTCTTAGTAGGTGATACACCTACTTGGTCCTTTGGGATGGTCAATAAGTCAAAGTAGGTGCATCACCTACTTGTCACCTACTAGCTTAGTTAAGTCAAGCAAGCACCTCAATATTTTATTCCATTTCTAGACCTTGATACCTTTAACTTAACTTAAAAACTTATATACACTATGTCACTTTAAAATTTAGACTCAAATACCACCTTATGATCTCAAGTTTAAATACTTCTATCGTCGTTAACTTAATCGGGTCGCATCAAAATCTACAGACAGTTCACTTTAAACTTATTCTATTGTCACTAGTGGCATAGGAAACCGAGTCCATAACTATACCATCAGGCAATTTATAAGCATCATATAAATGAACTACTACACGTAGGATACGGGGTGTTACAGATCCTTTGGGGAAAATTGGGAAAGTAAAGAACCCAGAAAATTTTTTGGCAGGGATTCTGTTTCCATTTTAGCTGCTGGGGCAAGATTTTCCTGCCTAGGCGAAACCGCCAGTGAAGAATTTTTCCCGCCAAAGAGGGACAGGGCGAGACAGAATCTCAGCCCTGTCTCTCCTATTTTCCCTTAGTCACAATTATGGACCCCGAATCGTTCCTGAACTAACCTCCGCGATCTAATTGAGTGTTCAACAATCGAATATAAGTTATAAAGTGTGTTAAAATTGTGGAGAACCTGGGAATATGAGGAGGAAATCAGCGACGCCATGGAGGCTGGGAGAATGGTATGGTAATAAAGGTAGAGAAGTAGTGTAGCCGGGCGAGGAGGTTGCCCATCAAGATGACATGACTCAATTATGTGCCTTTCCGGACAAGACCGAGTTTGAGGTCTGTGATGCAGTGGTCACTAGTGCTACTCTTGTCTGTGCTCGGATGACTATTATTTTGTGTGATTTGGGTTCTACTTATTCGTACATATCAGTTAAATTGCCTTAGGATTTGATGTGGTTTGTGATATACTTGATGCCCTCATCCATGTTTCTACCCCAGTTGAAAAGTTAGTCATAGTCACCCTTGTATATCGTGTTTGTCCTGTTGTGTTTATGGATTTTCAGACTTGGGTTGATTTGGTTATGCTGGATATGATTGACTTGATATAATCTTAGACATGACTTGGTTGTCCCCCTATTATACTGTGCTAAATGGTAATACTAAGCCAGTAACTCTAGAGATCCCCGGTAGGTAAAGATTAGAGTGGGAAGGGGTGTACAAGCCCAAGCTAGCTAAGATCATATCCTCCATTCAGGATAGGAAACTGGTGGGGCAGGATTGTTTGGCATAATTGGCTCATATTCCGGATGTTGAGGTCGAATCCCCTCTCTATTGAGTCTATTTCGGTGGTGTCAGAATTGAAAGAGCCTAAAGCTCAAATCCAAGGGCTTCTTGATAAAGGTTTCATTCGTCCTAATGCTTCCCTGTGGGGTGCTCATGTCTTGTTTGATAAGAAGAAGGAGGGTAGTATGAGGACTGTTGATTTTATCTTAAGCCATAAAAGAGTGGATTTATACCGAAATGCCAAGCTTATGGATAAGGAAGGTCCCAATGAGTATACTTGGGTGAAGGAAATTAAAGTATTTTAGTAAGAAAGTGCGTATAAATTAGGTTAGTCCTCTGAATTTGATGAGTATACCTGAGTTTGAGGTGTCGTGTTGATGAAAAGGTTGACTTCGTAGTGATAGTCAAGGATAACGGAGCGTGATGGATTGTGACGGGATGCAACTTTATAATAAGATTGTTGGTTAAGCGAATTTTGTATAGTAATTACGACTTGCGAGTACCTAAGGTTGTGGTTTTCTAATATTTGGTGAGTAACATGGTTATATGGAAAGTTATAAGAGATGGTAGGACACCACTCAAATAGAATGTTAAAGAGTTAGAGTTATAATAAAGGAAAATATAGTGGAATGTAGTACAACCTTTAGAGAGAGGCGAGAGCAAGAATATTTTATTGGATTCTTAAGGCTAAAGAGATATCTTTAAAGGGGTAGATAATTGAGTCCAGAGACGCGTGATTTTATTGTTTTGCTGTGGCTATGGTAATAGTGTCATGAATCCATCAGGTTGGTAAAAAACTATCGAAAAAGACTTGAGAAAAGAGTGTGCGGACATTAGCTTGAGTGTGATTGCAAGTGTTTGGTTTTGTTTTTGAGTCTAGTAATGAGTATGATTGAAATTTTAGCGAAATATACGGTAAGATTGATGGAGATGTGATCAATGATAAACGAAGATCCATAAATTCATAAAAATCTTTGAGGTACAAGCTAATGTTGATAGAAAAAAGGATTGTGTTATATGGTGGAAATTACAATTTAGATTTTTTCATTGTGAGTCTACATTCGTGATGATATATTTTGTCAAGATATGAATTGGCTAGGTGAGAAATGATCAACTATATCTGGTATTGAGCATTTGAAATGACTTACACTTGGGGTGAGTCGTAAGTTTACTACTATTAATTATTAAGTACCTAAGAAAGGTTTCATTTTTTAAAGTGTTGGATTATAATAAGGTAAAAAGTCGAAGTGTTTATGATCGTTGTTAGTGTTGTGAGTATGATCACTAGCTATGCTCTAGTGTATATTCACTTTTGTCGGTGGATCTCTAGTGGTGGATCGGAGGTACCAAATCCTGTGATGTTCTCTTGGTTGAGTGGGAAGATTGGGAAGATTTGATTATTTCGAATGACATAATTGGTGTTGTCTTGGAGTTGTTAAAGTATTTTAGTGGTTCTACATGTACCACCTTACTTATGAGAATTTATAGAAGATCTACCATGCGTATTTGTGGTTGTCCGATAATCTTAATATTCCTCTAGTCTTCGAGGTCATGTATCGTTTATGTGAGGTTGAATGTGGGGATCATTGGGTCCAATTCTACATTTCTTAAGAGGTAATCTACAATTACTAAATCTAGCATTTCGATAGTGTTGTTGGAGTGGTTGTATGCTTGGACATATCCCTCGATGAGTATCTGATTTCTAAAGATTAAATTTGTTATAACTTAAGCTCATGGAAATTTATGTTGTGAGAAGGAGATGTTGATAAGAACTATGATTGTTTGGGTATTATGAGTGTGTGTTGGTTGGTTCAGGTTCACTTCTATTTGTAGTGAGTATTGACTTGGAATTTTATCATGCTTAAGTGCTAAAGGATTCATCCGGATGGTTATGTCAAGGTCCTTGGTAACATATTGTAGACGTGTGTACAATCAACTTTGGTGGTTGTTGGGAATCGTTTTTGTTGTTAGTTTAGTTTACATACAACAATATTTATCACTCGAGTATTGAGATGACTTCATTGAGTCATTGCGTGGATGGATATGTATGTATTCAATCGGTTGGTTTGGGGACGAAAATTATATCATAATTTGAGACTCAATTGTGTTAGATGATACCTTATGTATAAAGAAGAACCGTTTGAAATTCTTGATCTCGATGTCCGTAAGTTAAGGACGTGCGAGACAAGTATCCCCTGTTGTTCAGTGATTCATATACTACTCTACCCTTACTTTAGCTAGTCTTTCCTAGTTGATCACTCGGGGACACGTGATGGGTAAATTGCTTTCTATTATAATTACATGATTTCCGTCGTTATGGAAAGCCAATAGGGAAAGAATTGGAGCTAGAAAACTTTTGAGTAGTAACTTGAAATTTCCTAACTTAGTTTAGAGTTGGACGAAAATTGGAGTCAGGCGAGTCTAGAGAAATCTGGTAACAATCGGGTGACTTATTTATGATTTTGATTACATGAGTAGTTAGATAAGTCGTTAAGGAATCTGTACGACTTTACGAAATTAAATTCGAGTGAGTAGAACTCTCGAAATTGATCTTAGCGTGATCAAATATTTTCTAAGTGTCATGGGATGAAGGTGTGTTGTGAAATGAGAGTTTGGAGCTCTTAAATTTTCTCACTATTTCCGTGCGAGCCGCTAAAACGGGATTAGTGCCGCCAAGGCGGGTTGGGTCCCGCTGTAGCGGGACAGACGCGACTTAAGTCGAAAATAAAACCCCAAAAATATTTTATTTTGCACTTTTCGACTTTGAGAGCTAGGAGACGACCCCAAACTAGTTATTGAGCGTTTTTCAATATTCTTGAGGATAAAAGTAAGATTTTAACTCCCCAAATCCGTGTTTCGATCCGTATAACTTAGTTTCTTGGGTAATTATCGATGGGGGAAGGTTTTGATTTGTGATTAATAGTGGGAAAAATCCCTAAATAGGGTATTAGGATCTTGGGTTTGGTCTATGGTTATTGGGTTTGTTATAATTCGGATAATTAGACATGTGATTGTTGATCCTTGCGTATAAATTGTTGTTTGTAGACCTAGAACAAGCGGAATGAATCCGGGAAGGAAAGATTCAAGCAGCTTAGGGGATTCAAGCTTGGATTCGAGGTAGGTGATGGTTGTGATTTCATGTTGGTGTGATATATGTTTATAATTGCTTCATTATAATGCATGTATGTATGCGAATGTTGCATTATTGATCACCGTAATCGTAAATGAGGATAATTGAATAATTGTATGACATGAATCACCTCTTGTTGTAAGATTGTGAGAATATACATTGTGATTGTGATTGTGGTTTGTTGAATGGATCGGTTGCCACGTTCCGGCATAAACATGGGATTGATTGCCACGTTCTGGCACACTAACTTGGATCGGGTACCACGAATTGAT
This sequence comes from Solanum stenotomum, assembly GCF_019186545.1. Lineage (NCBI taxonomy): Eukaryota > Viridiplantae > Streptophyta > Magnoliopsida > Solanales > Solanaceae > Solanum > Solanum stenotomum. The sequence goes on from NC_064292.1 coordinate 2,907,037, forward strand.
ATGCTAACTGTTTGGGTTTGGGTTCCATGAGAGGACCATTGAATTGAGTTCCGTGAAAGGACTATTGAATTGTGTTGTGCATCTACTTGTGATAATTATGTTCATATCTAATGATGATTGATATTGGAAGACTGTATATTGCTCTAAATTGATAATCAATGTGCATTCTTGAGAATGTGGGATGCTACATTGATCATGAAAAGAGGACTAATATTGTATATGTTCGGTATATGCCTGCTTTATAATGTTGTAGATACCTGCATGTGTTTCACTTATTGGGATAGCCGTGTGATCCTACCAGTACACTATGGTTGTGTACTGATACTGCACTTGCTTGTTCTTTGTTGAGTACAGGGCATCTTCAGACGGCTATTAATAGACCTCAGCTAAGTGACTATTGATCGTGACCGGATTCAAGGGTGAGCCAGTTCTTTCAGGCTGCCATAGATCTCTCTTGTTTAAGTCCATTATTTTCGAACTCAAACTATTTTTTAAAGGTGTTTGTTTAGTTTTGGGGTTGTACCCCTTGTTCTTAGAGTTGGCGTTAGTAGAGTTTTGGTACAATGACTTTCAGGTTCTAAGGGTTAAGACTTCTGCATTAGTTTGGTTAAGTTATTTGTTTAAACCTTTGGAGTTTCTGGGAACTACGTATTTTTATTGTTATTTAAACTTGCTTCCATATCTTTAAATGCCTTAGTTTTCATAAAATTTGTTAGTTTGAGTTGTAGTAATGGTTCTCCCACCGGAGGGTTTGTGTGGGTGCCAATCACGACGGTCTGGGTCGTGACATAACTTGTGTCACAAGAAGCTTTTTAAGGGATGAACTAGTAAAATTATTTTCTTATTTATAATTTCTTAAGCATTGTACAAAATAAAAAGTAGTTAACTAATATAAAACATAAATTAATATATATACACACTCACGCGATGCGCAAATTAAATCATAAAAAAAGGATAAATTTTAGGAATCACATACTTTTAATATGAAATTACAATCTATCCCTCTTTAGTTTGTAATTACATTAATCCCTTAAAAAGTAACACAAACCGGATACATAATATGTAGCTCGGATACATTATAACATAAATCGTATACATAATATGTAGCTCAGATTCATTAAAAACTAGCTTGTATACATAATATGTAGCTCAAATAGATTAAAAACTAGCTCGAATACATTATAAAATAAACTGAATACATAATATGTAGCTCAGATACATTAATATGTAGCTCGAATACATTAAAAAAATACGATATTTTAGAGGCTTTTAGAAATAGAAGGGAATATTGAAAATAAGGAAAACATAAGACATTTTAGTAATTTTTCCGGAAAAAAATGAAGATAGTGAATTGTTAGGTACACGAATTCCAATATATAGAATTCAATTATTAATGGAAATTTGGACATGTAAAAGTCTTTATCACCTTTATATATCAGCTTTCTTTTAATACAATAAAGGAAAATGATTGATAGTGCCCTAATTCGATTTGGGCATGCAATGATTTATATTGTTCCCCATTATAGATAATAGTTGCATGGATAAAATATAATAATAATAATTGCAAAATGGTCAAGATACTGATAATTACACGATAATGTCCACCTCATTAGTGGAATACCCGACAAATCCAATTACCCAAATAATTTGAAGTGTATGTCATGAAATCGTTAAAGATGATATTATTAATTTGATGATTTATTATTTAAGTAGTTAAGTCAAATTTTAGAATATGATTTAATGAATTCATTTACTTATTTGTCGAAAATCTGGGCATATGATCAAGGCTTCCCTCCATTTTTTTTTTAAAAATATATTTTCTAATTTTTATTCTAAGATTTAATTGATTAGATCAAAATTTTAATTATAATTTAAATAATTAATATTTTATAAATAAATTAGTAATGCCACAATTCTAGCAATATATACTGTTATTCATAAATATATTTTAACTTTTCTCTCTCTTATTATATTTTCCTTAAGCAGTATTTGTCTTCTAATATTTAAAAAAAAATAATAAGTAATTGATAACTTAGATTTTTTGTTAATAATTCTGAATTCTCTGCAAATTTTAAAGGGAAAGATCATCAGAAAATTTCAACCAAATTAACTTGATTCAAAAAAAGAAGAAGACATACTCATAGGGAAAAAAGAAAAGTTTATTATGTATTTATGGATAAGGTAATATGTTATTATGATTATGACATTATTAATTTATTTATGAAGTATTAATTATCTAAATTATATTAGAGTCATGATTTAATCAATTAAATTTTAGCTATTAAATTTTCTATACGTATCTTTAATTCAAGTAAATACTTGGGAAATATGGAGAGGAGCCGGATACACATCTATTGATAGTGTCCAATAGTCGTTATAAAAATTATGGCCAAACACATACATAGCCCCTTTAACTTATCGTTTGGTAGAGTGTATTAAAAATAATAATGCATGCATTAGCCTTGCGTATTACTAGTACCTTGTTTGGTACTCTTTTTCACCTTATGTATAGCTAATGTTTGCATTAGTTATACACCCTATGGTGTATTAAGGTGTGTATTGCTAATACCATGGATTTCTAGGTATTAGCAATACAATGGTTTTAATGCATTCATTAACTCAATTGCCCCTCAATACATTTTTTTTATATCTTTTCCACAATAATAGTGAAGGGTCTCTTTGTAAATAATTTTTTTAATGCAATGCATTCTATTTTTAATGCATCAAACCAAACAATGCATAAAAATAAGAAAAAGGACATAAAGTGACATATTTTCGCTTCCAGTCCGTAATTAGATCTTCAAGCTTAGTCTAGTCCGGATCCATCCTAAACCAAAGAGCGGGGCTAAGCGAGGGGCATAGCGATACAGTGTTCATACTCGAGTTGCTCAAATCCAGTAGGAATATCAGGAATAGTAGGATCTAGTAGGAGCTTGCCTTGGAATGCAGTGAGGGAGCCCGGAGCTATTGAATTATTTCATAACCCAAGGAGAAGGATAGGACTCTTTACCAGTATCATAACCTCTCGATGGGAAATGGAACTTAGATCACGATGTGAACCTACTTATGAGTGGAATTTCGTTGACAAGCAAATTCCCCAGAAAAAACAACAAACTAGTCAAAGGACAGCCTGCCTTATTCTTCTCCCGTTCGGGACCCCTATTTTCTCGGTCACATGAACTTGTTTCGAATTTTCAAAAAGACACCTTAACTATGTGGGCGTCCTATTACCCCCACAAAACAATCTTGAACTGATATTATTAGATCATTTTTTGTCCACCTGACATAGAGAGTGTGTGCACGATCTCTCAAAGAGAGTGAGCAACCTAAAATAACTAATATAGTTTTATTTTTACAAGTATTTTATTATAAAATATATATTCTTATTTTTCTTAGTATTTTAACTTTTTTTCCTTTTTAATTCTTCTCTTTCTTGCTTCTTTCTTCTTCAAAAATTCATTGTCATCTTCATTGAAGCTTCTTACTTTCAATGTCACCATTTTTACCACAACTTCACCTTTTCTTTTTTACTACTATTAGTTTTACTCTTTTTAATTTTAAAACTTTATCTAAATATTTTCTTACATTTCAAATAATTTGATAAACCCCTTAGATTTCAAGACGATTAGGAAGTATCATATAGTTTTTTTATCCGATCTCAATTAAGTTCTTTCAATTTTCAGAAAGTTCATTGATTCTTTTAAAATAATCGTTTTTAATTTTGAAGTTGTATGAAAAAGAGTAATTGATGATACCTTCAAAATTTTAAATTTTCTTAGAAAAATAATTAGTTTTGCTACCAATAATTCAATACAGTCTAGAAAATAGTATGAATTCATTTTTATAAAAAAATCACTGAAATAAAGAATTTGACTGGAGAAGAAGAAGAAAAAGAAGAGAAAAAAAATGGGAGAGAGGTTCAACTTGACGTGGGGGGTTGTGAATTACATAATGATTTTCCTAGGGATTAGTATGAAAATTTGCAGGAAACTAATTTTCCTGCAAATTTTCATACTAATCCCCAGGAAAATTCCTTGTTATTCACTCTTTTCTTGTAGTGTGGGAGGTGAAGAAAAAGAAAGAAAATGGAGGCATGGATCACTTGAAAGTAAGGGTGGAAGATGAAGTGAAATTTAAGATGAAATCAAAATTAAAATAAGTCAAAGATAGAGAGAGAGAGAGAGAGAGAGAGAGA
>NC_064292.1:2917328-2924430 GCF_019186545.1 Solanum stenotomum
GACATCAACCAACTGCCGATCTAACAAAGTAGCTTTACTTTGATTGATATCTACAACCTTTCTTTTTTCATTTAGTATTTCTCTCGCATCACCTTGATACTTTTCACTATCAATAGTACCTTTTGTAGCAACTTCAATGGTATCATCAATTTGTTTGTTATTTTGATTTCTTTTTGAGATCAAACGACAACTATCTTCATCATGACCTTGGTGCTTACAATAATTGCAATACAAAGGTAGATTATCATATACAATCTCCTGAAAAACCTCGATCAACTTACCAGATTTTCCATCCACAAACTGCAACCTTATACGATTTGGAAGCTTTTCCATTAGATCAAGTATAACCTTGACCCTAGCTGTGCTAGGTCTTGACTTGATTTGAGTAGCTTTATCTATAGCTATTGGTTTCCCAACTGCCGATGCTATAGACAACAAAGACTTCTTTGCAAACAAATCTGGAGATAAGTTTGGTAAAGAAATCCAAACCACAGCTAACGTTGTTTCCTCCTTAGGATTATATCCAATGGACCATGGAAAAACCCTACATTGGTGCTCCTCTCCATTGTAGAGAAGATAATTAACTGAGCGAGATAATGCTAGTACATAATCTTCATATTGATCAAATCTCAACAAAACTTGTCTTGGAGCAAGTAAGCCAATTAAACAGTTGCCCTTGGTACCAAGATGTTTCGGTAAAATTGACCTTAATACCTTCAAATCTGGCGCACCATGGGATAATTTAAACACCACTGCTTGATGCAATCCCTCTTCAATCATAAAGTCTTGCCTTTCCTCCATTGAAAACGTGATAGTAGGTTCTCCATGAATTATTTCGATTGATTTTGCGATTGTTTTTGAGTTAATTAGGGCAGATTGTTTAGGATTTATAGTATTGGAATTGAAAAGAGTGGCGTATGTGGTGGTTTGGGGTGGTGGGGCGGGCTGGACAGCCTCGAAAGGAGGCCGTCCAGTGGTCGTAGCAGCCATGAGAGCTGCGCAGCTGCTGGCTTAAAACCCTAGGTCAGCCGTATAAAGCAACGATGTTGAGAGATTTTATATAGGGACTAAAATTGACACATCATTTTCCCCTAAATCTTCTTTCTTTCATCTTTAGTAGAGGTCAAGCTCCATCCTCAATCACGTGACCAATGAAGATTGTGGTGGAGTGGTAAGTAGTACTCCTTCATCCTTAATCAAATGTCTCAAATTCGAGTCCTTTTAGATACAGAGTCAAAAGGTCTCAAATTCGAGTCCTTTTAGATACAGAGTCACCTTTGTTAGAGAGCGTGTTTTACCTCTAATGTAAAATTTTCTAATGCAAATCCAAATTTAATTTAAACTAAGCAAATCAAATAAAATGGCAAAACTGAACGGACAAAGGTGGACAGTAGAATCTAAAAAAAATCTTTCGAAATTTGAAGAGATTTTTGTGTCAAAAGAAGGTTTGGGTAATGGAAATAATTAGAATAAAGTACCAACAATTGGAAATTGATTGGTTGAGGGAGAAGGGGGATCACTCAGATAAGGATCTATCCAGATAAGGACGTTGATGAAGACCACAGAAGAGGTTTGGGCGTGTTTGGTATCTAGGAGAAAATGTTTTTCAATTTTTCTATATATATTTTTAATTGGTAAAAATATTTAAAAAATATTTATCAAATATTAGAAATTAATAAATAATAAAATTATTTATTTTTAAGATATCATTTTTTGTGAAAAAATATTTTCCTCCGTATCAAACACACGGGAGATTCAATGATTAGTGGATTTGATATTGTTCTTCATGATGACTCTGAACCCATAGATTATAATAATTGTATCTATATATATAATATATATATAATACAAACAAATCAACATTCGTCAAAATACTGGTAAATTACATGAAAAAATATCTCCATATATATCATTAGAGGAATAGCTGACAAATCCACTCATAAATAATTTGAAGTGTATCTCATGAAATTGTTAAAGACAACAACGTTTATTAGTTAGAAAATTTATCATTTAAGTAGTTAATTCAAATTATAGAATGTAATGAATTTACTTATTTGTCGAATTCTGGGCATGTGAAATGACGCCAAATAGTCTTATCACCTTTTACATTACACCTAATAAAGCAATTAAAAAAATCGTCTATTGTGCAGTTGTTGCTCATTACTGATAGCTACATATGGGATATTAAATAACAAATACACTATTCTTGAATATGACATGTACAATCATACAATAGATAATTAATTGTGTAGTTGTTGTAAACTAGTGAGTAGTATGATACTGTCAGTTTGGAGGTGAGATGTGCGGGTATTAAATACTACATAAGTAAATATCATGTTTGGTAGTTAATTAATCCGATGGATTGAAGCAATCGTAAAACCAACAAATGCATACACCTTAATATTCAAATGGATACACATACATAATTAAACCAAAGCAAAAAAAATAAAATCAGAATTATTCTTCATCGTTTTTATGATCTACAACAATTAAATACAAGTCTTTTGCCCTTGCCGCACTTAATCCATGTGTTTCCGTCATATCCAAATCATTTGGTTTAGTTCCATTTGGCAGTTTCCAGTCAAAGTGGTAGAGTAACTGAGCTAGAGGAAGTTCGACAGTAGCTAAACCAAATACCATTCCGGGACAAATCCTTCTTCCTGTGCCAAATGGAATAAACTCAAAGTGATTTCCTATAAAATCGACAGAAGAATTTTCAAATCTCTCTGGTATAAAATTATCGTGATCATCCCAACTTTCGGAATCTCTCCCTATCGCCCATCCATTGACTATTACTCTAGTGTTAATAGGTATGGTATATCCATCAATAACTGTTTGTTCCCTGCATTCCCTAGGTGCTAGAAGAGGAACTGGAGCATGAAGCCTTAATGTCTCCTTTATCACTAGATTTAAATATGTCAACTTTTCGAGAGCTTTTTCATCATAACTTTTTTTCCCCTTGAAAAGTAGTCTCACTTCACTTTGGGCCTTCGCCATGATATGTGGGTTCTTCATTAGCTCAGTAAACACCCAAACAAGAACTGTAAATGAAGTTTCAGTTCCAGCCAGTAAGATGTCCTGCATCAACAAACAAATCAAACTTAGGAAATTGATCAATTGAAGTTCTGTGTTCTCTTTAGGAAAGGGAGAAAACTTACAAAAATCACAGCTTTAATATTGTCATTTGTGATTGAAAATTGAAGTTCCGCGTTCTCTTTTACCCTTAGGAAAACATCAACCAAATCTTCGTCTCCAAACTCACCATTTCCCTTCTTTCCAGCTGCTTTATTTTCGATATGCTCATCTCCAAAATTACATCAATTTTTTTATGCGCGTTCACCATTCTAGTTTTCTCACTTCTTATGTTGTGAAGTAACTTCCATGAAGGGAACAAGTCAGCCAAGAAAAATCCTGCTCCTAATATGAGTACTTCCTTCATAATTGTTATGAACTAATTGTCTCGATCTTTGCATATTTTTCCAAAGGCGGTTCTACAAGTTATACAGTTGCTAAGCAGAAAAATCTTTTCAGTCATGTTGATTGTAGCTCCACTCATGGAACGAAGTGATGAAATGAGACTCGAAAGTTCATCCTATCGAATTGCACCAAATGACTTGACCATCTTCGTACTAAGAAGTTCTAAAAATGCAAATTTTACGCATTTGTCTCCAGTAATCACCATATGGCCGACTGAATGCAATATCTTTATTGTCATAAAATATGATGCTTGTAGATGTAAGTTGTGGCCTATTAGCAAAGGTGAGATCATGAGTTTTTAGAACTTGTTTTGCCATAGTAGGTGATGATATGACCACAGTAGGAACTTGCCCGAGTTGCAAGTACATAATAGGTCCATATCTTTGCGATAAATTTCTAAGAACGCGATGTGGAAGTCCTCCTCCGATTAAGTGATGCAGACTTCCAATGAAGGGAAGTTTCCATGGACCTGGAGGCAACTTATTTTGTTTTTTATTTCTCCATTGTCTAATTACAATAAAAAGAGAGGACAAGAAGAGAAGCAATGAAGCTAAGGAGTAATTAATCTCCATTGAACAGGAATTAAGGATTGTTAATGAAAAGTATGGCCTAATACAACTCCAACTTCAAAATTTTCAAATAAAGTAATTATCTTTTTATTTTCATAACTAAACGCCTACTTAATTTCACTAATTTAAAAGATTCATTTCTTATTCATATCCTTATTCTTTTTAGGTAGCTTTGATCTTCTTGTCGTGTTAAGACATGACCAAATTAAAATATATATATTTTTATTGGTTCAATCAGTTTCTTAATAAAAATAGGCTAAAGGATGATTCTTGTTATTTTTTAGATAACATAAAGATGTTTTTTGCTCACTTAGATAATATAAGAATGTACATTAGATTTGAATCATAGTTAAAAAATGATTTTAGCCAAGAGAGTTACCCGAATGATAAGCACCCTCACTTAATCCAACGGACTTGGCTCATCTTTGGTACTTATTCCCTCCATTTCCTCCGGTGGTAAGTTAGAATCTTTACAAGTGATTAAAGTATTTGAGTTTAGTAAATACATTTGAACCATTAATTTTTAAGGTGACACGTGTAAAGATTCTAACCTATCACCGAAGGAAATGGAGGAATTGAGTATTGCAGGTGAGCCAATTCCAATTCCAACCCTATAATTGTGAGTTGAAGTAGGACATGTACAATCATAGCAAGAGAATTATTTAATGGAAACTTTATCTGAATTTTTATTTTCTTATTATTCTTTATGTAGTGGCTCTTTAAATAATTACATTGTATGATTATGTAAGTTTATACCCATAGAGATTAACATATTACCAATTATTAGACATCACCCGGTTTATGTTTATTGCAAAAGAAATGAATCTAAAGCTCATTTTAGTCCAATCGTGACAAATGCATACATCTTATTCTTCAAATGGATACACATACATAATTAAACTCAGCAAAAAATAAATAAAAATCAGAACTATTATTCTTCATTGTTTTTATGATCTATAGCAATTAAATACAGATCTTTTTGTCTTGCCGCACTTAATCCATGTGTTTCCGTCATATCCAAATCATTTGGATTAGTTCCATTTGGCAGTTTCCAGTCAAAGTGGTAGAGTAACTGAGCCAGAGGAAGTCCAACATTAGCTAAACCAAATACTACTCCGGGACAAATCCTTCTTCCGGCACCAAACGGAATAAACTCAAAGTGATTTCCTGTAAAATCAACTGAAGATTTCTCAAATCTCTCTGGTATAAAATTATCAGGATCATCCCAACTTTCGGGATCTCTTCCAATTGCCCATGCATTGACCAATACTCTAGTGTTAAGAGGTATGGTATATCCATCAATAACTGTTTCTTCCCTGCATTCTTTAGGTGCTAGAAGAGGAACTGGAGCATGAAGCCTTAACGTCTCCTTAATCACTAAATTTAAATATGTCAACTTTTCAACATCTTCTTCATCATAATTTTTCTTTCCCTTAAAAACTCGTCTCACTTCACTTTGGGCCTTCGCCATGATATGTGGGTTCCTCATCATTTCTGTAAATGCCCAAATAATAACTGTAAATGAAGTTTCAGTTCCAGCCAGAAAGATATCCTGCAGCATCAACCAAGCAATGCAATGCAAATTATAATTAAGTGAAGTTTAATAATTTGCGTGTGTTTTTAAGAAAGGGAGAAAACTTACCAAAATCACAGCTTTAATGTTTTCATTTGCGATTGGAAATTGAAGTTGGGAGTTCTCTTTCACCCTTAAGAAAACATCAACCAAATCTTCGTCTCCAAATTCACCATTTCCCTTCTTCCCAGCTGCTTTATTTTTGATATGCTCATTCAGAATTTCCTCCATAACTGCATCAACTTTCTTATGCGCATTCACCATTCTAGTTTTCTCACCTCTTAGGTTGTGAAGTAATTTCCAGGTAGGGAACAAATCACCCACAAAAAATCCTGCTCCTAATAACAGTACTTCCTTCAAAATTGTTAAGAACTCGTCTCGATTTTTGCATATTTTTCCAAAGGCTGATCTACAAATGATAGAGTTGGAAAACAGAAAAATAATTTGTGTCATATTGATTGTATTACCCATCGTGGAACGAATTGATGAAATGAGACTTGAAAGCTCATCCTCTCGAACTGCACCATATGACTTAACCATCTTCGTACAAAGAAGTTCTATAGTACAAATTTTACGCATTTGTCTCCAATAATCACCATATTGACTGAATGCAATATCTTTATTGTTGTAAAATATGATGTTTGTAGATGTAAGTTGTGGCCTATTAACAAAGGCGAGATCATGAGTTTTTAGAACTTGTTTTGCCATACTAGGTGATGATATGACCACGGTAGGAACTTGCCCCATTTGCAAATACATAAGAGGTCCATATCTTTGAGATAAATTTCTAAGAATGCGATGTGGAAGTCCTCCTCCGATCAAGTGATGCAGACTTCCAATAATGGGAAGTTTCCATGGACCTGGAGGCAATTTATTTTGTTTTTTATTTCTCCATTGTCTAATTACAATAAAAAGGGAGGACAAGAAGAGAATCAATGAAGCTAAGGCGTAATTAATCTCCATTGAAAGGAATAAGGATTATTAATATGAAAAGGAAGTTTAGCCTTAAATTAAAGAAGAAAAATTGTATTCCAAACCGTCTTTTGGCACGTCTTATATAAAGAAGATGAAAACAAATACCGAAGACCTCCTTTGCTTGAATTTTGTATTTATTAGCTTTTAAATAAAGATAACAAATCGTCTTTAATTATTTAAATTTTAATATCCAAAGGTATATTTAGATTCAGTCATCTTAATTTTAATAGAGAATTGTAATTTCGGCTTTTAAAAAAATGTCTCAATTATATCATAACTATACAAAACAATTCCAGTAGCTTACATTTTCATGCATACAAAAAATAAAAAATAAAAATGAGACCACTGACACAAAGACAAACTAAATAAATTTACTAAAACACTTCATTAATTCCTCTTAGAAGACTGCCATAATTTTAACTTTTTTCTAGGTTTAATTATATAATCTTGTTGAAACTCTATACGGAAAGGATATAGCTTTGTTGTTTCCTCTTTTTGAAATTAATAA
>NC_064292.1:2925915-2992031 GCF_019186545.1 Solanum stenotomum
ATTTGATGGTGGAAATGATTTAATAATTACGAACAGATCGCAAAAGGAGATAATGATTGATCAAATATACATGGATAAGTCGACATTGAAGGATGTGATGGAAAAGTATTCAATCGAAAAAAGGTTTAAATTCTTGGTGGAGAGGTCAAACTCTATAAGGTAAATTGTTGTTAAATTTGTTTCATTTTAAGTGTATTGAGTTATGTTTGCAGATGCAAAGCAGAACTAACAAAACAATATAAATTGAATTCGCAGCTATACTCTTGTATGTCAATCTAAAGAATGCCCATGGCTGATGAAAGCGTCAAGTATTAACAAGTCGAAGATGTTCAGAATTAGAGTTTTTAACTCGGAACATACATGTCCTTTAAAGGATGGGGTGCATTCAGATTGTCGTGCAACAAGTGGATTGATTGGAGGAATAATCGCACCTAAATTGAGAAATCACAAGAGGAAGTACACTCTAAATGATATCAGGGATGACGTTAGATTGGACTTGGGTATAAATATTAACTACATGTTGGCATGGCGAGCAAAAGATAAGGCATTAGAATCGATAATGGGGAAACCAGCTGCATCTTATGGGAAGCTACCTGGATACCTGTATACCTTGGATAAGACATACCCTGGTTCACATATTTGAATGAAGAAAACACCTGAGAACAAATTTTTGTATGTGTTTATAGCGTTGCATGCTTTTATAAAGGGATTTGATCATTGTAGGCCGATTGTTGTTGTAGACGCCAGCCACCTTAAATCAACATATACTGGAGCATTCGTATCAGCCAACACTTTGGATGGAGCAAGTATTTTAGATACATAAATACATTATAATTTTATTTATTTGTTATTCACCCTTTTTTTACATTATAATAGGGAATATATTACCTTTGGCATATGAAGTTATTGATTCAGAAAATGATGCTTCTTGGACATGGTTCTTTGAACAATTCAAAGAAGCTTATGGTGAAAGAGAGAATATGTGTGTGGTATCTGACCGACATAATAGCATAATAAAGGCTGTATCTATTGTATACAACAATATCCAACATTACGCCTGCATATGGCACTTGTGGGCTAATGTATGCAAGAATTTTCGAAAAGCAAATAAGCAATTAAGTGAAGTATTCTACACTATGGCAAAAGCGTATTCTCAAACTGATTTTGATAAGCTAATGAAAAGAGTTGAGCAGTTTGATGTAAGGGTGAAAAACTACTTGGAGTTGGTTGGATATGAGAAGTGGGCAAGGTTGTATGCACCAGTTCCTCGTGGTTGGGTGATGACGTCGAATATTGCAGAGTGCATCAATTCGACGTTGGTAGCAGCAAGAGAATTACCAATATTTGACTTTCTTGAACAAGTGCGCTTGATGTTTGCTAGATGGAATTGCACAAATCGAAAAAATGCATCATGTACTTTCACACTACTTGGGAAGAAGTTTCAGGAAATGCTTGTGCTTAATGAATCAAAATTTGGGCGTATGACGGTATGTATGTTGAAGAAAGGTTAATAATTTATGAGAAAAATAATATTTGTCATATTCAGTTGATTATGTATTCATTTATTTAAGTATTTAAAGTGTATTTGCTTTCATATGGAGTGTATAAATGAAATTACGTATTGATTCTAGGTTGTCCCGTCAACTGATTACATTTATTCAGTAAGTGATGAAGGGAAGAGTTATATTGTATGCTTGGAAAAGAAGACTTGCAGTTGCAACAGGTTTCAAGTTGACGGAATACCGTGCGCACATGTGTGGAGGGTGTTGAACAAAAAACACATGCTTCCAGATGAATATTGTTCAGACTTTTACAAGCCAGAAACAATATTGAGAACATATGAAGTGCCTGTGTATCCTCTCCTTGACAAAAGTGAATGGAATATACCTGAACACATTGATACCGAAGTTGTGTTGCCACTAAAATACAAGCGACCTCCAGGAAGGCCAAAGAAGCAACGAGAGAAGTCATTTAGCGAGTTTAGCAAAAGGAAGGGTATCAATTCTTGTAGTACATGTGGACAGCTTGGTCATAATAGGCGTTCATGTCGAACTGCAACACGGAATGCATAGGAACTGATATATCCCACAATTGAAGTGTTCTTTTACTTAATTTTTGTTTTGTCAAATAAATGACTTATTTTCCTTTTGAAATATTTGTTTCTTTATTTGCTTGCTTAAATTATAAATTAACTTGAATATTATCTCAATATTAAACATGATACAAAATTCTCAATCGATAAATATCCAACTATCAAGTTGATACTATTAACATTTATTGATACACACAAACTACTGGTAATAATACTTGAGAATATGTTGGTGAATACACATAAAACATTTACTGAACGTTTATCACTTTTAAGAATGCAAGTATCCAAATGTCCTTAAGTAAGAATTGAAAATAAATGAGTATAGTAATGCTTGTGTATATGTTGATATGAAAAGTCTCTAGTATACATTTATACTATTGAATATGTTGATAAAAAAAACACACAAACTGAACAAAGGTATATATCCAAATGTATGTGTTCAGGCAGACTAGACATTTATACAAACATACATCGATCTCTTCCTACCATTACATTGAATGCAATAACCCAAACAAAAACAGTAAATCAACATGATCATATATAAATAGAAGAGTTGATAATGTTTGACAAAAAACTAAAATATTAGTTTTAACCATAAGCATAAAATAGAAGTTCAAAAAGATAACTAGTACAAGATACTAATCAATCCTAACAAGTTGACTATTATCGATTCTTGCGGGTGGCCTCATCATTCTGGGTGGTGCCTCATTCTCGCAACAACCCCTTCTTCCATCTTCTTCGCTGCATATTGCCACAATAGTGCGCCGTATTTGATGTGGTGTAACTTAGAATTAAGGTATTGAACTGAAATACCTTCACCCTCACTTAGGTACTCGACAAATACTAGCAAATATATCCCACAATCCCTGAAAGATACACTTATTAAATAGGATATTGTTTATTTAAAAAGTAAATTAAGAGACTATTTTTTTATACTTACAAGTCACCTGATCCTTGTTGAGGTATATCCTCCACATACGTCACATCATATGCAGTGTCCTGATCTTGTGTATCATCTGAATTATTGGCAATCTCCATTGACACATATATTGGCAGAAGCTGAGCAAGCTTTTGAATTTCATCCCTAACATAAGAGTTATGATTTGCTGCTCTGTATGAGTCATATACATAAATGCATCGTTCAACTATTGGCAAAACAGCCAACACCCAGTGATTTTTCTGCTCCACATTCACTGGTATAAACACATTATCGATTGTATTCCATCGAATGGCAGCCATCAACCTATACCCATTTATGTAATCACGTATGTCGCTTTCAACATTTGCAACACATATTTCGCTTCCAACTTTAGTATATGTGGCATAAATTTCATCAATTTTTGACTTGAACAGACAGTCAACAGTAGTGTATCTGTAGAGACTATTGATGTTGTACTTACTTTTTTTACGCAAATAATATAGAACCACATCATATGCTGTCAAAAAAAATAATCAATAAATATATGTGCACATGTTATAAACAGAAAGGGCTCCTTTTACGTATATATTCATGTTTTTACGTCATCATTCAGAAGTTGTTTATCATAAGACAGAGAGTAGAACCAATTCTTGTTTAATATGAGATGAATACCCAAATCCTTATCAACCGCCAATTCTGCTTTTTTATTCTTATACCGATCTTCATCATGCATCCTTTAGATAACAAATAGAATTAAAATTTAAGTATATTATGTGTACAGATGACAATCATATGAAATAAAAATACTTACTTATTCATATGCCTAACAAGGAGCCTTTCACGAAGCCACATTGTATAATCGTCAAAAAGATCATAATTAAATGGCCCTCGTATGAAGTCAGAAACAAAAGGATGTTTCTTTTCATAAATTTTTACCACAGTGGAAGAGCTACCTGAAATTTTATGTATACAGACCCACAAATTGTAACAAACATATTCTCGACTTATTTCCTCATCAATTTTGCATGAAAAATCATGTATGTTAAAAAAAAATATAA
Organism: Solanum stenotomum; assembly: GCF_019186545.1. Classification (NCBI taxonomy): domain Eukaryota; kingdom Viridiplantae; phylum Streptophyta; class Magnoliopsida; order Solanales; family Solanaceae; genus Solanum; species Solanum stenotomum. The sequence continues at coordinate 2,929,985 of NC_064292.1, forward strand.
GGGGGGGGGGGGAGGTAAGACATACAGGAGGAGAAACATTATTAATTACCAGATGATGATCCAAAATTTGTCGAGTATGAAGAAGAATTCCATCGATCGGGACGTCTTGTCCTTTGAACTGGCACGGGTGTAGTATCATAAACAACACCCTCTGGATGAACCACAGCCTCTGGATGAACCACAACACACTTTTTGGGATTGATTGTGTCAAGGCTAGGTAACAAAACATCAAGCAACTCAAATTGTGACTGTGGTTGTTGGATTCCATCGTTCTGTAAGGCATTAATGTCTCCTGTGTGAAATGAAATGGCAAAAATAACATATACTATTCAGAATGTCACACATAAATAATTTATATGAGTAGAACAATTAATATTACACTAATTAATACTTACAGTAGAGATACTATCCTACCATCAGAATTCTACCAAAGTTACATACATATTTTTAGTATTATAATGTATTATATTACCAGTAGGTATACTTACAAAGTATCATATGTATTGTTGGTATTGGAATGTATTCTATTATCAGTAAATATCCTAGTATATAAATATTTCTACAAAAACTAGAAATAAGTAAATACAACTTATAAGTTCATTGAATAAACCATAAGTATTCAATTTATATAAGTTGTTTACTTATTTTTGAATACATAATTGAATACATTTTTTAAACACTCTTATAAATACAATAAAATTTAAACAGTACCTCAAATGATGGCATTCCAACAGGCTGTTTGCCGTTAGACTGTTCATGTACTGACAAAGGATCTTGTATGTGTATCTGGGCAGGCTGATAATTCTCCTGGACATTATCTTTGACGTTTTCTTCAAGAACGAATCGAAATGTCTGATCGTAACAATATTACAATAATAAATATTTTTTGTTTAAGAAATGTAACAGAATATTACAGTAATAAATATTATGTTTGAACCTTTAAATTTTTTGATGATGTATCTATTCTTGAACATTTTTCACCATCCACTTCTAAATTAGAAACACAAGTTAATTCACGTAGTACCTCATTTATATCAAAGTGAGGTTTATCCAAGAATGTTGAGATCTGGTTGCCGTCTTTCATTGAATTGTTGTTCGACCAATCAGGTACATGTGTTGGAGATTTACTTCCATCTTCCTGTTTATGTTATACAAAAATAATTGAGTTTTGTAACATTGGTTAACCTGTATGTGTGAATGTATTCTCGTAATTTATCATTGTTGTGCTTAACCTGACATGGTACTCCAGATTGAGGATTGCTTTTGTTGACTGCATCCATGACTTGTTTAAAATTTTCCAGTATAAACAAGCGTAACTCCTTGAACTCATTAGTAACCTGATTATTAAATAAAGTGTAAGAATATATCGGAATACAATGTAAACTAAAAAAAATGGAACAACTTCCTTACATAATCCTTGAAAGAGGCAAGATCTTGTCTCAACACACCAATTTCGCCTGCCTTGGTATCTTGAGGTTGTTTCGAACTCATTGGTGGTGTAGTGTTGGCAGAATCATCCGGCTGATTATACAACTCCTGTACTGGTACATTATTCTCCACGGGGGTTGAAACAGAACTAAAGGGTGTACTCTTTGCCTTACGGTAACCATGCAATACTGATGGACTTTTATCCTTACAACTCGAACCTGCATGCATATTGAATTTTTTGATCGATGTGGACAATGAAACAGTTACCTTCTGTTTACCTTTTTCTTTATTGTGTGGCTTATGACTTGGAGGCTTTGAAGTGAAATCATCATCTTCGTCATCATCTTTGTTGCTAACTTTTTGAAAGGTATTCTCGGGGATTGCATCACTTTTTGATGGAAGCTGATAAAATGCAATCTCATTTAGTGAAGGTTGAATGTTTTTGTATTTTAACTGCGCACAAAACAGTTATAATTAACAAGTATATTGATAGACAACGATATCTGTACTAATTGAATAATGAAAATATGTTAAATTACCGGATTGCCGTTATCACCGAACATTCCTTCCATTAGGAATTCATAATGTATTCTGCTGTTTCTGGTCCTCCAATTGACTAGTCTGGGAATACGATTGGTCTTCTTTTCAGCAATATTCAGATCAACAACAGAACAACATTCATATATCCAAACTTTCATGGCAAGAGGCATACCATCAATTCTATAATACTTTTTCTTGGCATCTATTTTTTTTGTTATGCTTTTGACCAATTTGGAGAAAACATCTTTTCCTCAGGGGTATTCATTGTACCGGCCGCTCTCAACTAGATCAAATTGTATCCTTGGAATTGATGAGCTCTTCTTCTCACCGGAATAGATGAACGTACTGATAAAATACAGAATTGCGAATTTGATAGCATCGTCATCATTCCCATCACCCCATACCTTGTTTTTATACTTACTGATCAACTCTGCTTTTCTGATAATACTTTTACCCTCAAAGTACTGATTGATTAATCTGTTTGGCTCGCTTGTGTCAAACAAGAAATCGTCTTTATCAGCAAAGCAGTTCAACCCAGTAATGATGGCAAATTCTTGAATACCAAAACGGAGTGTGGTATGATTTATACGAAAGAACAGTTCATCCGGGGAACTGTCCTCCAATTCACATACCATCAAACACCTAAAGATTTGTGGTTGCGCCCTACACACATGCATTTTGGTATATGCTCCAAAACATGTATCTTTAAATCGATTGAATTGGGTCAGTGTAAGCTTCCCCTTCAAATCTGTAATTATGTTATGGTTCACATAAACCTGCATGCGCGGGGGTTCGATCGGGCGAGCCAACACCTAAAATCTGATACTCTGTAATTAAGAAATACTAAAATATGAAACTGCACTTTTTTTACATTAATACTTCATAGTAACCTGATTCTATGCATACATACAAGACAACACATTCAAATAGAAGATACACCGACACAAAATAAATTTGATGCAAATAACAATCTGAAAAGTATCCACATATTCAATAAACTACCATTTAACTACAATCATTTTCAAAAAACAGAATGACAACATAACCCCAAATACACTAGAAGGTATTCAATGTGTGAGAGTATGCCACACTAAAGGTATGCCATAGTATAATACATTGGAAGGGATATCCTCCACATAACCTTTCTTGTTCGACTTACTGTACATTAGAATGATATTGCTTACAAGTTACAACATACACGAAAAGCCATTGAATAGCATGCTAGACAACAATCACATGTACAAGTACATTAATATTTCGCGAGTAACTGCATTAATGCGACCTAAAATAATAAACATATTAAGGCAACTACATACATCAACTTAACAAAATAAGGATCTCCTAAACCACATATAAATGACACAATAAAAAATAATCCAAGCTCTATTAAAATGTAACTACTATGTAAAACTATGCACCAGAAAAAATCTTATGTGCCAGAACATAATGCAAAATGGTTACACCAATAAACATTGCATGCAATTTGAATACATTACAAGTTGAACACTAACTACAATCCTACATCCAGATTACTTGCAACTTCTAATGGTCATATCAAAAGAAGATTACATGTTCAGTTAAAAGAAGCACTTCAGCATTCATATTCATACAGAGCTATAATAACAGCATCACCACTAAAGTGCTACAAGTGGGGTTTGAGGAGGTTAGTATGTACATAAACATTACCACTAAGCTCAAAAAATTAATATAAGTGAAGAAACCAAGACAAAATACTACAAAGGCACCTACTCTAAAATTTCCAGTTCCCGATGCTCCAGTTTCAAATTGTATATCCTCCACCTAACCTATTTACACTCAATTTACAGTACACTGCAGGTATATATGTATACACTTATTCTACATCCCAAAAAAAATTAAAAAATATACATACATCTAGTTCTTCTTCACTCCTTTCTTCTTGTTCTTCATTAACTACATGTTTTCCAATCATGCCCGAAACAACATTTTTGACTTTCCTCCTCCTGTCAATTTTTCTTTCAGCCACTTTCGTTGTTGACCCTTCTTTCCTTTTAGAAGAACCCGACCTTACTAATTCATCATTCAAATCCAATTTTATAGGGCTATTAAGAAATTTTGATTTCTTCTTTATCTCCATCGCAACAATGGAGCCTGAAATTTGTGATTGCATTTGTGTTATACACAAATCAAATGAGGGTATCCCCACCATGCAATTATCAGGATAATATGTACCTCTTGTGATCCTCCTTGGAGTATTTGTTTCCGACATTGCAATGTTGAAAACAATCTTCAACTTCAACACTAGAAATAAACATAAACGTATACCTATATAAGACTTTCAAAGAAAAAAATAGAAAAAAAATAAGAATTTGAAGAAACTTGTAGGATCTAAACAACAAATAAAACTCCGAAAATAAAGCAATGTCGTTAATTGCAAGGATCCGAGCGAAGAGGAGACTGATTTTGTGGATACTTTGAAGAGGTGAAGTTGATTTAGGAGTAATGTTTGTGATTTGAGGATAAAGATTTGATTTGCGATAAGAAATGAAAGCTGCAAAAAGGGGAGTAGGAAAGAGGGAAGTGTGAAAAGAGGGAAAAAAATTTAGGCATGTGAAATTGTATAAAATAATTTTAGGCGTGTGAAATTGTATTTGCTATTTATTCATTAAATATAACCATAAAATATAAATAAAGTTAACTATAGCTATATTATTTTAATATGAGATATAGTTTGCTATTTTCTATAGTTTTAGGGCTAGTTTAGAAAGAGTCTAATAATTAAAGTATTTTGGTATATACTATTCGTCCTGTTTGGTTGATAATGTAATTACATTGTCCAATTTATAGGGAATAATTATTAATTGTTGATAAGTACATGATGTAGTTTCTAGGTAATTACTTTTTAATTTCTTCCTTAATTTTATTTTTGTTTTAATTTTTTTCGTTTAAATGTTTTTTTTTGTTTTAAATTCCTTTTTATTTTTATTATTCTAATATTTTCTAAAAATATTTTTTAATATTATTTATATTTCATTTCCTTCTTATTCTCAACATTTACTTCATGTGATTCCATGCAATTTTTTGTAGTATCTAAAAAAATATTTTAATTTTTAAATTAAAGTAGAATTCATTGTTGAATAAAGTTATGGACTTACGTTCTCCTTTTCATTTAAATCATATTTATGTATGTTATGTTAACATTTGATATAAGAGTATTATGTTAATTTTTTTTTGTTTTGAATTTAGAACTTATGTTATATTTTCAATTTAGTTTGTTTTAGGAGTATTGACTCGATATTTTACATTGCAAGATATTTTATTAAGTTAGACTTGATAGATTATCTTTTTGTCATTTTTTAAAAATAATTTTATGACATTATATTTATAATATTAATCTTTTATTCAAACATGCATTTCATGCATAGAGATTCTGTACTTTAAGTTTTTATAATTAATTTAATTAAAACATACTAAATTGAAAAATACAAATCAATTATTTTTTATAATATTATTTAAGCACATATTTTTATTAATTTATTTATTTTCAAAAGAGAATATATATCTTAATATTCAATTTAATATCATTTATAAAGGTTCTTATTTGTCTAATATAAATATTCAATTTAATATCATGTGTTTGATACACAAGTGTTGATAAGCCTTTTTTTGTCAAAATATCTGAAATACCCTTAAAGCCGTTAAACATTATAAAATACTAATTATTATAATTTTTATTTCTAAAATAAATCAAATAAAAATTAATTTATATTTTAATTCAACTTCAATATGAATAATAATGACTATATCTTTTCATTACCACAAATAATTTATAAAGAAAAAATAGAAAAGGAAAAAATAATTTAGAAGAAAAAAAGTAAAGAAAGAGCAAAGAGAAGTAGAAAAATGGATCCACACAACAACACTCTATTTTCATATAAAAAAAGACGGATGTTGAGTATCCTAGCGCCGCCACGCCGCCTTTAACCAAATACCTTCCGTGAATGGCCATTCCGGCCACTGGTCAGCCTAATCTTGGGGCTGGCCAGTCGAATCTGTTACAAGATAGTAGTTTTCCACCGCTAATACAGAATTCTCGTTTAAATCTGCTTATAGCGCTTGAGTTGGCGACTAACAATACTCATGTAATTAACAATTATGCTAATGTCCTTAAGAATCATATCAACAATCAAGCCCAAAAGGCTGGAATTGAGCCTATTCCATTGAAATAACTACAATACAATAATGGGATTCCAAGGATTGTGTGGACAGAAGAGGAAGTTGATAGGATGAATATTTTGGAAGATCTTCAATACGCCGTGGTTGGAAAATTTTCCTATGGTTGGCCGGAGTTGGAAGAACTCCGCACAAGTATCCCACGACAGTGTAATATCAAAGGAGAGTGTAAAATAGGCCTATTGAGAAATAGGCATGTTCTGATTAGATTGGATCAACAAGAAGACTTCATAAACTTAATGTCAAAAGACATATATTATATTATGGCCAAGGACGGTTATTCATATACTATGAGGCCACTTATATATCTAAGTTTAAGGTTGAAGAAGAGACGACACAAGCTATGGCTTGGATATCCTTCCCAGATTTAAAACCCACATATTTTGTGAAGGAAGCCTTGTTTTCATTAGCAGCTGCAGTTGGAAAACCTCTTCAGCTAGACATGGCTACAATCAATAAAACTAGACCTAGTTGTGCGAGGGTCAAGGTGCAAGTGGACCTGCTTAGTGAGTTTCCTAAGCATGTGGAGATGGAGATTATAAATGAAAAGACAAAGGAGTCTAGGATGGAAAAAGTTAAGATCCTATATGATATGCTGCCCAAATATTGCAAACAATGTAAAGTACAAGGTCATGAGGATGAAACATGTAGAAGCCTCCATCCTGAATTAAGGCAAACAGAGGTACACAATGCAAAGAGGACAGAACAGGGGACAAACGATAACAACAATGAAGAGCAGGGCAATGAACATGCAACAAGAAGGAGACAAATTGTTCGAAGATATTGGAAACCCATCAACATACAAGAGTCACGAGATAAGCAGGGTGAGCAAGAAATTGGAGTACAAAAAATGACAGAAAAGGGCATTAATATTGATAATGCTTTTCCTGCACTGGCCGAGAAGAAAGAAGAGGTGCATTCAGAGGAATCTACAGGGGCAAAATGATAGTAATGATAAAACACGTGAAGTCAAGAGTCAGACGGAAGCTAACAGGGTTCATCATCACTCATCGACAAAGGAATGGATAACTAATGCATTTGCAAATTATCAAAGAAAGGGAGAGGGAGACACAAGTAGCATCTATAGCACTACAGAGCAGGACAATACAGAAAAAATAGCAACACGACATAATGGGGAACTAATGGAGGAACAGTTGGTGCATAATGGTCAACATGCACAAGGGATGATTGATGTAGTGCTGGGAGAAGGAGAGAAGCAGTTGATAATTGCACCTACAAAGCAAAATATAGAAGATATCAGTTGTAATCAAATGAATAAACAGGATTCCCAGATTGTTGCTGCAGTGGAGGAAAAACAGAAAGAAGAGGCAGACAGCTTACTCTTGAAAGAGTTAGCTGAGGCAGATTATCAGATTCCCCTCCAAATTGTAGTTCCATTGGTTGAAGAAAGTCTTTTTTGTGCAGTAGCTGTAGTTCCTGTTATACCAACAACAGAGAAAGATAATAGGTCAGCAATTATGAGTTGTAGTGTAAAATCAGCCCCTATGGAGAAACTCCACACACTAATATCACATCAAAGTCAAGAGGATATGGTGGTGGAGAGCAAGGCTGCCAGTTCATTCATAGAAGACACAGATGAAGTGAATAGTGATCAAAATGCAATGGAGGTATGTAGAGAGGCTGGAATCTCTCCTTTAGTTTTATCGAAATGCAAAAAAGGTAAAACTAAAAAGGAGGCTGATGTTCAACCAACAAGAATACAGGCCAATAGGGTGGTAAAATCATCAATTAGATGATAATGAAAGCACTCATTTGGAACATAAGGTCTGTGAGGACTCAAAATGCATTTCACAGAGTTCAAATGTTACACAGACACCACAAATTCTTCTTAATTGCTTTGATGGAACCATTTCAAGATACTAGGCATATACAAAATTTTAAGAGGAGGTTAGGGATGCATTATGTGAATTATAACTCAAATGGAAAGATTTGGATATTTATAAAGGATCATATTCAGGTAGGAGTGATCTCAGATACAGAGCAGCAAATCACCCTTCAACTCACGTTGGAAGATGGAAAACAATTGCTTACTACTTTGATATATGCCAAATGTACAGCAGAGGAAAGGATAGAACTTTGGAATGACTTGTATTCCATTAATGATTATTATTCAGAGCCTTGGTTGGTAGGGGGAGATTTTAATGTAATTCTGGGGGAAGATGAAAAGATAGGAGGTCTTCCTGTTTATATCCAAGAATATGAGGATTTTGCCTTCTGTATCAATTCTTGTGAACTGTTTGATATAAGTTTCTCTGGCAGCCCATTTACTTGGTGGAATGGACGAGCTGATTCAGAATGTATATTTAAAAGATTGGATAGATTATTGATTAATCAGAAGCTACAGGATCTACTTGGCAACATGGAACTGCAGCACTTAGCAAGGACTGGATCTGATCATGCACCTTTATTATTAAAATGTGGAGGTCAGAATCAGAATTTTATAAAACCATTCAGGTTTTTAAAATTTTGGACTAACAGGGCAGACTTTAAAGATGTGGTGAAGGCTAGCTGGAATGAAGATCACTCTGATGATGTTTTTTTACAATGGAAGTTAAGATTAAAAAGAACAAAAGTGGCTCTATCCAAATGGAGCAGAGAACAATTTGGTGATATCTTCAAACAATTGCATATCAGAGAAGAAATAGTTAGGATGAAAGAAGATCTCTATGAAAAAAATCCTACATCATCTAACAGGGCTATTCTACAGCAAGCTCATGCTGAATATAAGGTGTATATACACTATGAGGAGGAGTTTTGGAGACAGAAGGCAAGTGTTCAGTGGCATTCAGAGGGAGATAAGAACACTAAGTATTTTCATGGATTGGTCAGGGGAAGGAGGAGGAGGCTAAATATACAGAGAATAATGAAAGTTGATGGTCTATGGGCTCAAGGAGAGGATGAAGTTGCAACTGAAGCAATAAGTTTCTTTCAGAACCAATTTTCTGGAACCAACTTACAAAGTGACTTCTCCCTCTTACAGAGCATTCAGCCTCTTGTGACTACAGAAGATAATGAGTTATTACAGACAATTCCTGAGTATAGTGAGATAAAAAAAGTGGTCTTTGAGCTTAATGGGGAGAGTACATGTGGCCCAGATGGTTTTACAGGACACTTCTTTCAGGCTTGTTGGGAGATAGTTGGCGAAGATATTGTGGGTATTGTTCAATCATTTTTCCAGGGAAATACCCTTCCTAAATCTATTACTCACACTAATTTGGTTTTGTTGCCTAAGAAGGAGTCCATTCAAACCTTCTCAGACTTAAGACCAATTAGTCTAAGTAATTTTATAAATAAGGTGATCTCTAGAACATTACATGATAGACTAGAAGGCTTATTACCAAGAATAATTTATGTGAATCAGTCTGGATTTGTGAAGGGTAGAAGCATATCAGAAAATGTACTACTAGCTCAGGAAATTATCACAGATATCAGGAAAAGAGGAAATCCAGCCAATGTTGTGATGAAACTAGACATGGCTAAAGCTTATGATAGGGTGAATTGGAGTTTCTTAGTGAAAGTACTTGAACGTATGGGTTTTAACTCAGTGGTGGTTGACATGATCTGGAGACTGATAGCCAACAACTGGTACTCTATACTAATCAATGGCCATGCACATGGTTTTTTTCATTCCTCTAGAGGGGTGAAGCAGGGGGATCCTTTATCACCTGCTTTATTTATTATCACTGCAGAAGTGCTCACCAGAGCACTAAACCAGTTGTTTTATAACACTGATTTCAAAGGATATGGGATGCCAAAGTGGAGTGAGAAGTTAAATCATCTTGCTTATGCAGATGATACAATCATATTTGTTGCTGCTGAGAAGAAATCCATTGATCTTATTATGAATACCTTGAAGGAGTATGAAAACCAATCAGGCCAAAAGATCAATAGAGATAAGAGCTACTTCTACATGTTTAAAAAGGTTGGTAATGCTCTTATAAATGAAGTTGAGGAGGCTACTGGATTTGTGAGAGGTGATTTCCCTATAATTTATTTAGGATGCCCTATTAGTCATGCAAAGATGAAGAAATCTCATTTTAATGAGCTGATTAAAAAAGTTCAAAATAAGTTGCAAGTCTGGAAAGGTAAGCTCTTGTCCTTTGGTGGTAAGGCGATACTTATCAATCATGTGTTGCAAAGTATTCCTGTATACTTATTATCTGTGTTGGTGCCCCCAAAATGTGTAATAAAGGACCTCCATAGAATGTTTGCAAAATTCCTTTGGAACTTCAATGAAAATAGTAAGGCAAAGCATTGGATAGCCTGGGATGCTATTTGTCTGCCTAAAGAGGAAGGGGGTCTTGGTTTCAGATCTCTGTTTGATGTGTCCAAAGCTATGTTTGCAAAACTATGGTGGAAGTTTAGAACAACAAATTCACTATGGTCCCAATTTATGTGGAATAAGTACTGCAAGAGGAATAGACCTCAAGTGGTGGAATGGAGGGGTGGGTCTCAAGTTTGGAAGCTAATGTTACTGGCCAGAGATAACTTTGATCAAGAAATATGGTGGGAACCTAGATGTGGTCATGCTAGCTTATGGTATGACAATTGGACACAACTTGGAGCTCTACACTATATTATGCCTATTGATCAAGTTGCTAATGAAAATTTGGAAGAGGTCAATCAGCTTAAATTGGATGGAAGATGGAATATTAACCTAATGACAGAACTATTGGGAAAAGACATTTGTGATCATGTTAACTCTATTTTGGGTCATACTCAGCATGTAGAAGAGAGGGACAAGCAATGGTGGATGCCAAACAGTAAAGGAAACTTTTCTGTTAAGAGTGCATGGGATATTATCAGAAGTAGGAAGGATCCTCAAAAAGATATATTGTTTATATGGGAGAAGGGCTTACCTTTCAAGATATCTTTTCTGATGTGGAGAATTTGGTTTAAGAGGATTCCAATAGGGGAAGTCCTAGTTAGGTGCAGGATAGTAGATTCCATTGAGTGTTGTTGTTGTAACAGTCATGAACAGGAATCATTTAATCACCTATTTATATCATGTCCGGATGCTAAGTATTTATGGAATTTGTTTGCAGCAGCTATGGGCATGCAAGGACCATTCAATCAGATGAGACAGACTATCTACAAATGGTGGACAGAGGACTGTGCAGTTAAATTAAAACCTTTGTGTAGAGCCATGCCATCTTTTATCATTTGGCAACTGTGGAAAAGGAGAAACATGATAGCTCATGGGGGAAATATGACTAGAAATGCTATGGTGTTGGAGATCAATAGAAATGTATATTTCATGGCAAGAGCAAGGTACCCTTGGTTGGCAGAAATACCTAACACCTGGCCAGATATTGTACAATTTCTGGAAAGTTATACACCTCTAATAAGCACCACAGTGATAAGGTGGAAGTGTCCTGAGGGAGGAAGATACAAATGCAACTCTGATGGTTCCTGTCAAGTCAATTATGGCCTGTGTTCCAAGGCATTTTGTATAAGAGATTGTCAGGGAGATTTGGTATATGCCAGAGCTAGCAAGTTGAAGTTTTGTTCATCATTAGAGGCTGAAGTTAAAGGTTTTAAAGATGGTTTATTGTATTGCTTAAGCCATAATCTTTTACCTTTGATAATGGAGACAGATTCCTTAATTATTAAGAAGATCTTGGATGGGAATTGGGAAGTTCCATGGATCATATCAGCAGACATTAGGGAGATAAAAGAAGTTATGGTCAATAAAGAAGTAGCTGTGGTTCATACTTTCAGAGAAGGGAACTCACTGGCAGATTTCTTAGCTAATTTAGTTGTTAATTTTGCAGGTGCAGAGTATATCCAGTTTAATTACATCGAGGAACTACCAGCACAGGCTAAATCTATACTACATTTGGACAAGAAAGGAACACCAAATATCAGATTCAAGAAGGGGCAAAACAAATATTTCAAACAATCGAGATAAATACAAGTGGACAAAATAATTTATCAAGGACTGCCAGATCAAATGCGTAACATGTGGAATCACTGAACAAATATAACAAGACATGTTTTTTAGGGGTACCTTGGTCTTAAATCCTAGAGTATTGTGTTGATCTAATCCATGATTTGAGGCAGTGGTATCAGTTTTACGGAGCTCAGCCTGCACGAGTCAGGGAAAAGGTTAACATAACAATCAAATGGAGTCTCTTTGGTCATAAAGGAAGGGGCGTACCTGGAATTGTTGGGATTGAAGCCAAACTGGGAGCAGAAGAAGTCTTCAATGGAGTCGAATTCATGGCAGTAGTGAGACTTGTTACTGCAAAAGTGATTCTCGCCCAAGCTCTTGGATCCATGCTTCGACGCCGACAATCGGGGTAAAGTTAGCCGGAGATTCACGGAATTGATTTGGAAAGATGAAGGGAGGCGTGAGCTTTCTCCAGCTATTTTTATGTGTTTAGATTTTTTCTTTTTAGTTGTCTGTGTCTGTGTCTTTACACTTTCTGTTTTTGGTCTTTCTCTTGGGCTTTCTGTAGCACAAGCTGGAACTTTCTTTTTATCAATTAATAAATGGACATTGGTCCAAGTTTTAAATTAAAAAAAAAAAAAAATAGTCTTGAATTTTTTCTTCCACGCACTTTTTTTTTATTTCTTATATTTTCACACAAAAAAAAGAAATAGAAAATAAAATAATGATAAACAAATAGATCAATAAGGGAGATATTTAAAATTCAAATATATGAAGATATAGATAAAAATGAATTTGTGACATTGAAATCTTTGATAGAGATGGGTGGTATTTTAATAGGTAAAATAACACTTCAAGTTGGGAAAGAAGTATTGTACGTCTTGAAAGGTAGGTTGTTACGAACTATACTTTGTGTTCAAGTATTTACTTCAAAAGAAACTTGTCTAAATTTATCTATAGGTAACGTAGTTTGACCCTTTAAACAATTTGAAATGGCTTGGTAGCAGCCCATGACAAAAGGGGGTTCAAAAAATAAAACATATTAATCCGACAAACAAAGCAAAAATAGTGACTCCTAATACGAACAATGGCGGAGGTAGGAATTCTATCAAGGGGGTTCAAAAAAAAATTAAACACGCTAATAATATTCATAAATAAACGGGTCGGATCATATATGAACGGATTGAATAACAAACGGGTTGACAAAGAGGGGTTTTTGTTATCGGGACTACAACTAGCAGCAATAAAATAGAGGTGAAATTGAACAAGAAGACTAGGAGGGAAAAAAAAATTATATTGCAATCCCTAGAAAAGAGGTTTTTTTTTTTTTAATTTGTTGATTTTTCAATTAGAGATTTAAAATATAAATTTTTTAATTAGTTATGACTCATGAAACGGTGTGTTTATCTATCTATATTTAATAAAAAACACTTAAAACTGAAGCTTGAAGTCTGCAAAATCGCTAAAAATTACAAAAAAAGAAGAAGAAGATGTTGTTACCTGGAATCAAACCCGCGACCCAAAGCTCATATAAGCGAAATCCTGAACCCATCAATCGTTGAGCTACTCCTTTGACATATGTTTAGGGGGTTCAATTTTAAATATATACACGTACATTAAAAAATTGATCTTATATATATAGTGTAATTTTTTTACCGAGGGGGTTAACCCTCTGAAAACACTGTACATCTGCCCCTGAATATGAATATATTAGAATTTAAATAATGTCACTACAACGAACCAATCAAAGGATATCTTTCTAGCCGCCTAAAGAAAGTAGTCACATGTCTAAGATCCACATCTATGAATTGAAAGCTCCGATCCAAATGATTGCAATCACATATTAGAATCAATAGGTTTTCAATTTTTCTAATTCTAATAACAAATTAAAACGCTTCTTATTGAACGATCATGATATATACTTTAACATTTGATTGAAATGTGATTGTTTACGTGCATTTTAATGGGAAGTTCCTGATGAGGAACCCACAATATGCACATAGAATCAACGTTTCGACATTCACTCTATACATATAGTTTCGCTAATGGACGGGTTTGAATTGAATTTGGACGGATCAAAATGGAATGACGCAATAAATGAGTCATTGACCATAAATTAAGATGAATTGAGTTTAGACGAGCTAAACAATGGGTCATATCCCTACCCATCTGCTCGATCCATCATCTTTATAATTTTTAAATTTGTATTTCATGATTTCGTCTAATGTAAAAGAGATCTACAAAATAAAGAAAATGGTAATTTGAATTTTATAATTAGTCAAACAATTTTTTTACTCTCAAAATAATTCAGTCAATTATATTGCTTTTTCTATCGGTTTAGACTTGCAAAACTTTTGCTTCTCTAAGAATGTTATAAACCAATTTCGGTCCAATGTCGATACCTACACAGATGCCACACAACTAGTTATTGGACCGAGAAGAAGCAACATAATTGAAAGGCCTTTGCAAAGATTGATTTGGGACCCAGACCCAATTAACAACTAACTAAAAGGACGATAGATGAGAAATAACGGTCAATTTTTAATGGATCACTTTGGGCATAACTCAAATAAGCCCAACTAGAATATATATTGTCCAACCCATTAAAACTTGGACGGGGACTAAAAATGTACACGGTTTAGAAACACAAGGAACTATTTATGCACAACGTTAAAGAATACAAATTATTTTGGGTTATCGCCAAACTTTATACTCGTTTTTATTAATTTTTACAACATCTTTTAGATTTGGACACTATACTACTTTCTGGACTAAATGTGTACACATTTTAGAAACATAGTAGACTACTTATGCTCGCGATTAAAGAATTAGGAACGGTTTCGAACTATCTCCAAACTTTAGAGACTGTTTTCATCTTTTTATCTATATTATATGATACAAAGTACAAACATCTTTTGCTCTATTCTCTTCGTTTCTTTTCCTCACCTCTTTTTTCCCCTCTCTAAAAGTTCACTTATAAGCCATCATGTTCTCATGATCGAGCAGTAGGTTTGGAGAAAATTATAATAGAAGTATCACCTCTTAATGGGCCTTATCGTACATAGATTTAGTCTGGGCTCAAATGCAGAGTGAACTATAACTTTTTTTGCTCTTCCCAAAAAGACTACTTCTTGAGATTTCAAAAATCTCCCCCTCAACTCTTTTTTAGTACTTCCCTCTCTTTGATTCTTTCCATTTTCCTCAAGAAAAGGGAATTAAATTAACCCTAAATCTCCTCTGTCCCATTTCCTTACAAGAAGTTGTCAAAAGGGTTGAATTGATTTCTCTGATACTGCCGTTCTCTTGATTTTACAACTCTTTTTGACTAAAAGGGTATCTTAGAATCGCTTCAAAATTATTAAAAGACACCCAAGTTCACTTTTTTAGGTTCTTTGTTGTTTTGGGTCAGTTGGGAATGATCTGATATCTTTGTTCTTTTTTCAAGAATGGCTGATGATATGGTCATTCATTTTGCATCCAATTCTTCTAACCAATCTGACCAGTCTTTGCCTACAAAAATTGCGAAACTTGAGGCAAGAATGGTGGGGAAAGCTTCATCTGTTACATCTCAAGCTAATTCCTGGTCTTCACCAGCTATGTTTGAGAATGTTGCTGAGCCTGCCGCCGTCTCTAGTGATTCAGATGATGATGATGTGAGTTTATGAAATGATTTTCTTATTGCTGTTTCTGTTTTCTATTATAAAGTAGTAATTTGCTAAATGCTGCAAAATTTCATAAATTGTGCATTTAAAAGCTTAGAATTCAACTTAATTTGAGCTCTCTATATATCTATCTAGTTAATTACTGTCTTTACGAGTTTAGTTTTGGTCGGGGTTTCATGTAAACAGGTACCTTTGCAAGCATGGTTTACTCGTGTAACTCTAAAATAGTACTAAGAGAATAATGTAGAGGATAGAGATCTATTAGTTTCAATCTTTATTAGTTTAAGCTCCTTGATTTTCACTAAACTTCATGACTCGAGCACACAATCCTCGAGATACCACGTGTGAATGAAAAAAATGCTCATTGTTTTACCTACGATACCTCTTTTGAACTTCGCGACATAGAAGTTGAATTTCCAAAACATTATTCTATTTGTTTACATTATAATACTCTTTCAAATCAAAATGGAGCTTTAATGATTTGTGAATAATTCAGCTAGTTTTGATATATCAAAATTGTACGTAGGATGGATCTCTCACAAAGTTTGGCAGGAGCATAACATCTTTTAACCAAATATACTACATTGAGACAATCAATACTTATTATAGGAGTGACGGAAAGTCGGATTAATTAACCCTAAATCTCCTCTGTCCCATATCCTCACAAGAAGTTGTCAAAAGGGTTGAAATCATTTGTCTGATACTGCCGTTTTCTTGTTTTTACAACTCTTTTCGACTAAAAGGGGTTTCTTAGAATCGCTTCAAATCATCAGAAAGACACCCGAGTTCACTTTTTTAGGTTCTTTGTTGTTTTGGGTCAGTTGTGAATGATCTGATATCTTTGTTCTTTTTTTAAGATAGGCTGATGATATGGTTATTTATTTTGCATCCAATTCTTCTAACCAATCTGACCAGCCTTTGATAATTAGAATCATATTAACGGTGAAAAATCTTTTATATCATTATCACTTTATGCCCTCAACCTTTGCTAAACCTGGGGCTATATCGTTAGCATTTTATGTCCGTATCGCATAAGTGGTACGTACCATCCTACTCTGCTTGCCACTAAAACAGTGCTGTTTGCAACCTAGTACTGCTACTGATCTGGCCTCGTTCTTCACATGTTTCTTTCTATGCATTTGAAAAGTTTGACCGAATACCTAAATTTTCCAATGTATACTAAATACCACACACCAATTTCCATCATGTCTCTTTTTATACAAGCTAAATTTCTGCAGGAGATTTACAACTCATTAGTAGCAAATGTTAAGGTTTCTGGCCTTTAATTGCCTGGAATCTTCAAGAGAAAAACTTATCCGATGCCATTAATGCGAAAAAGGTCTTCCTTTAAAAGCTTTCCTACCTTGTTGTATTCAAACTTTAACCAGTCCACATCTTTTAACGTTTCTTCCTTCCAAAACCTGATCCGATAAATCCAAACAGAAATCTGTTTGAGTTGTCATAACCTAATAATTTGTGACCTCAGAATTTTATAACAAACACACCTCAGATAGATTATGGAAGTACATTGGATTAGTTTTCTCCCTTTACTTAAAAATGGGAAATTTGGATCCAAATATCTGCCATCTTGGAATGAATCAGAGATTTACTTTAATAAGCCCGGTTTTCTGTGGTATAATAACAAATATTCCTAAATTGGATCAGTGCTATCAAAAGCAAAAAGCAAGAAACTGTAAGGTCTGTTGGGGTTTTAACCATAACTAAATGCAAATAAAGTGTGGATTTCAATGAAAAAAGGCGCAAATATTTTTACAATAAAGTGAAATACCAATTGTTTAGCGTCTCCTCTCCGGGAAGCGCTTATTCGCAAAGATAAATTTATCTTAGACCCTTAGGGCTCGGTTGGCTGGGACAAGTTATCCCAGGGTTATTTTCCTACCCTAAATGTGGATAGAAATAACACTACAATCCCAGGATAAGTTATCTTGCGATTTTATCCCAACCAAAAATGGGCTAAACTCATCCTAAAATTAATCTCGGGATTAGTTATCCCTTATCCCTCCTACCAAACAAGCCCTTATTGACGAATCTGAAGCATTGAGGCACTCAACATGTTTTGAGGCTTGCTTTAAGGCTTAAGTGCGCCTTTGGCAACTTTGGATATGATTTGGAAGAACTAATTACTCAGTGTGGACTGCTCAAACTACTGATTACAAATTTGTGTTTAGTTTCTAGTCCTGCATTTTTTGCTCTTAAAGCATAACTTTTCATTCTTGTCGCTGACATTTCTCCTTCTTCTCTATCAGAACGGAGTGGAATATCTCATACAAGCAAACACTCAGAAACGGCGCAAACTTGAAGAAGACGACAGCTCAACTTCGTTTGACCGTGTGGAGGTATATCTTATATAGGTTTGCTATGTTTTGTGAATAACTTATTGTTCTTCTTGTCCAGTCCCTTTAGGTGTTAGCAAATCTAATTTCTGAGATGCTCTCTTTTTAAAACTATCCATTTTCTAGCAATTTTATCTTAGGGTGTTGTTCTGCTAAACCTTCTGGAAGAATGTATATGCTAATGCTGAAGCAAATACTTTTTTAGACAGCAGCTGATACAGGGAAAAAGATGGTAGAGAATACAGAAACAAGCAAAGTGGGTTCAGATGTGAATAGACGAAAACAAAGCCGTAGTAGGGGACAAACTAATTCTGGTAGAGGGCGTGGTTCCCGAGTTGGTGATCAGACCAGATTACAAGCAGGTTCTGTGTCAAATGGTCAGTTCGAGAACTCTTACAAGAAGGTGAGTTTTTTCCTGGCATGATTTAAGATATTGTTTTAGGATAGCATGATCTAAGGTTTATTTTAGGATTGCATGATTATCAGTAATGATTGAGTTTGAAAGGATAAGTTTGAAAAATACAGGCAAATGTTTGTCCAAAAACAACACATGGAAAGTTAAAACAAACAAAACAAGAGAAGCTCCTGCTTTATCAATGTCAATTCTGAAATGTTTAAAGCTGAATATACATATAAGAGTTCGCGCTGATAATTTCTACTGTTTATTCTTTATTGTACCTTCACAATGGTAAAATCTGGATTCATGCTGTTAGTTTCCACATTCTATATAGAATTTTTCCAGCTCTCTCTCTCCTCTCCTCTCTCTTCTCTCTCTCTCTTTGGTATTTCCGGCCGCAATCGAAGGCTGCGCCAGTCAGAAGCAACGCGAGGACCAGCTCCGACCGGCGAGCCTCTTTCTCTCTCTCCTCCTAAGCTCCGGTGAGGACGATAACAACAAGCAGCAGCTCCAGCTGCTCGGACCAGCGAGCGGCGAACAACAAACCCCGGCGAAGGTAAGAACATTCTTCTGCTTCTCCGGCGACCAGTCCAGAAGAGAGACGACAGTGCTGCTGTGTGTCGCCGGAGATCAACCAGATCTGGCCGGAAAAGTACCCATAGATCACCGAAACCCTCCATTTTCACCGACCAGGTTCTATCTATCCTTTTTCTCTCTCTTTTTTGCTCTGAATCTAGTCGTTGCTGGGCTCTTTCTTGCAGATCCTCTATCCCGGAACAGTATTTCAGTTTTCTAATATAGTTCTGACCTGTGCTGCAGTATATAATATAGTGGGTGTTATCGTGTCCTTTAGAATACACACTGTACTGGACCATATAGTGTAGCTGTTGTTATATTGCCCCTTACTGTGTACTACTGTTGCAGTTTTTAGTGTATTCCTGTGTAGATCTTACTGTGATTACAGTTTCGTTCTAGTGGATTTGGTATCTGATGGTGGTAGTGAGCCATGTCCTCGGTTGAGGCCGAGATCGAGGGGTAATAGTGGTAAGGGGGTTACGGGTTCTCATAACGTGAGGGTAGGATCTTGGAACATAGGTTCGTTGACGGGGAAGTCCATAGAGCTAGTGAAAATTCTCAAGAAGAGAAAGATAAATATAGCTTGTGTCCAAGAGACTAGATGGGTAGGCGCCAAGGCTCGGGATGTTGATGGGTTTAAGTTGTGGTACTCAGGAGGGTCAAGGGATAGAAATGGAGTGGGTATTTTAGTAGATGGGGATTTGAGGGAGCAAGTGGTGGAGGTTAGGAGGATCAATGATAGGCTGATGACGATTAAGCTAGTCATTAGAGGATGTACTTTGAGTGTTATCAGTGCTTATGCCCCTCAAGTGGGCTTGGACGAGGAGGCCAAAAAGCGCTTTTATGAGGATTTGGATGAGGTAGTTAGAGGTATACCAAATACCGAGAAGATTGTCATTGGTGGAGATTTTAATGGCCACATCGGGGCAACTTCTAGTGGATTTGATGATGTGCATGGAGGCTTTGGTTTTGGGGAGAGAAATGGAGGTGGAACTTCGCTTCTAGACTTTGCTAAGGCTTTTGAGTTGGTGATTGCTAACTCATGCTTTCCGAAGAAGGAGAACCACTTGGTTACCTTTCGTAGCCCGGTAGCTAAGACCCAGATAGATTACTTACTCCTTAGGAAGGGTGATAGAGGTCTCCTTAAGGACTGCAAGGTCATCCAAGTGAAAACCTCACTACCCAACACAAGCTTTTGGTGGTGGACCTGAAGATTAAGAGGGATAGGAGGAGGAAGATGATACCTGATCGACCGAGGATTAAATGGGGTGGGTTGACCCCTGCCCTTTCTCGGGAGATGGGCGAGGAGCTGATGGGGATGGGGGCTTGGAGTGGTAGCGGGGATGCGGACAACATGTGGAATAAAGCAGCTAGTTGCATTAGGGAAGTTGCTTCTAAGGTGTTAGGGGTGTCAAGGGGTAAATTTGGAGGCCATAAAGGAGATTGGTGGTGGAATGGGGAAGTCAAAGGTAAAGTGGAAGCGAAGAAGGCTGCATACATAAAATTGGCGGAGTGCGTAGACGAGGAAGAGAAGCGGACGCTTAAGAAAGTCTATAAGACGACAAAGACAGAAGCTAAGTTAGCTGTTACGAAGGCGAAGACGGCAGCTTTTGAACGCTTGTATGTCGAGCTGGGGGACAAAGGTGGGGATAAGAAGTTGTATAAGCTCGCAAAAGCAAGAGAGAGGAAGGCGCGCGACTTGGACCAAGTGAAGTGTATCAAAGATGAGGAAGGCAAAATACTGGTGGAAGAGACCTCCATCAAGCAAAGATGGCGAAGTTACTTTCACAAACTTTTAAATGAAAAAGGGGAAGCAGACATTGTGTTGGGGGATTTGGCACACTCTGAAAGACTTCGGGATTTTGGATACTGTAGGTGCGTTAGGTCCGAGGAGGTTATACGGGCTATTAGTAGGATGAGTAGGGGAAGAGCGACCGGACTCGATGAGATTCCGGTAGAATTTTGGAAGAGCATGGACAAGGAGGGCATAGAGTGGTTAACTGGGCTGTTTAATGTTATCTTTAAGACAGTAAAAATGCCTGAAGAATGGAGGTGGAGTACAATGGTTCCGTTGTATAAAAACAAGGGTGATATCCAAAACTGTAACAACTACAGGGGTATCAAATTGTTGAGCCATACTATGAAGATTTGGGAGAGAGTGGTGGAGATGAGGGTGAGAAGAGGGGTGTCTATCTCTGAGAATCAGTTTGGATTCATGCCGGGACGTTCGACTACCGAAGCCATTCATCTTATGCGTAGACTGGTAGAAAAATATAGAGAAAGGAAGAGAGACCTACATATGGTGTTCATTGACCTTGAAAAGGCCTATGACAAAGTACCGAGGAATGTCCTCTGGAGGTGCTTGGAGTCTAAAGGAGTCCCGATGATTTATATTAGGGCGATAAAGGACATGTACGGTGGAGCCAAGACTCGGGTTAGAACAGTTGGAGGAGACTCAGAACATTTCCCAGTTGAGATGGGGCTGCATCAGGGATCAGTCCTAAGCCCTTTCCTATTTGCTTTGGTGATGGACGAGTTGACGCGGTCTATTCAGGAGAAGGTCCCATGGTGTATGTTATTTGCGGATGACATAGTACTGATTGATGAGACGCGGGACGGAGTTAATGCGAGGTTGGAGGTATGGAGACAAACGCTGGAGTCCAAAGGGTTCAGGTTGAGTAGGACCAAAACAGAATATTTAGGGTGCAAATTCAGTAATGTGGTGGATGAGACAGATGTGGATGTGAGACTTGCCGCACAAATCATTCCTAAGAAGGAAAGTTTTAAGTATCTTGGGGCTGTAATCCAAGGGAGTGGTGACATCGACGATGATGTTACACATCGCATTGGGGCTGCTTGGATGAAGTGGAGGCTTGCCTCTGGAGTATTGTGTGATAAGAAAATTCCACCGAAACTTAAAGGTAAGTTTTACAGAGTGGTAGTTAGACCGGCCTTGTTGTATGGAGCGGAGTGTTGGCCAGTCAAGAACGCACACGTTCATAAAATGCATGTTGCGGAGATGAGGATGTTGAGATGGATGTGTGGGCACACTAGGAGCGACAAGATTAGGAATGAGGTTATCCGGGAGAAGGTGGGAGTGGCCTCTGTGGTGGACAAGTTGAGGGAAGCGAGACTGAGATGGTTTGGACATGTGAAGAGACGGAGCGCAGACGCCCCAGTGAGGAGGTGCGAGGTAATGGTGGTAGAGGGTACGCGGAGGGGTAGAGGTAGGCCCAAGAAGTATTGGGAGGAGGTGATTAGACAAGACTTGGCTATGCTTCACATTACCGAGGACATGACTCTAGATAGGAAGGAGTGGAGGTCGCGTATTAAGGTTGGAGGTTAGTAGGGTTAGCGTGTTGTCTTCCCTTGCGAGGGTACGGGTTGTTAGCGTTTGGAGTAGACCTAGCCTTATGCTGTTTTCTGCGTTTCACGCATCGCATTACTTTCTTGTTGTTATTGTCTCATTTGTTGATTATACGTTATCTTTTGTATTGGCTGGTATGTTTTATTTACATCTCTCCTGTCACTTAGATGTGTTGTTCTTGAGCTGAGGGTCTCCCGAAAACAGCCTCTCTACCTCCACGAGGTAGTGGCAAGGTCTGCGTACACTTTACCCCCCCAGACCCCACCTAATGGGATTTCATTGGGCATGTTGTTGTTGTTGTTGTTAACGTGTTTCCTATTTTCTTATGTCTTCCTTTATACCTTAGCCACCCTTGTTTCAGTATATTGTGTGCTCTATTTTTTACATGGGTGATACTCCCTTGATTATCTAATATAATTTTGCTAAACGCCTAGACCTTGCCCATTCCCCCTCCAAGAAAAAAGTATGGGCAACTCCCTCATGTTCTATTCTGGTTGTTTTTAGGTTTGTAATCCCTCCTATTTCCAAGGTGTTTTCTAATATATAATGGCCAAGGTGTATTGTTGTTTGAATGCAAACACCTTGGTAACGCATCCTTCCACCAAATGTGGAACAAAATTATCCTGAATTTCAGGCAAAGATTACTCTAAATGATTTATCCCACTCTTTCCTTTTGTTAATTGGCTAAACAAGTATGAGTAGGATACCCTTCGGGGTGGCCCAGTGGTTTGAGCTTGGGACTTCCATGTTGGAGGTCTCAAGTTCGAAACCCCTTGCCAGCGAAAGCAAGGGGTTTGCCTTCTGGGTCGAGCTCGTCGCACCAGGCTTGCCTAGTGCGGGTTACCTCTCCTATGTGGTTTGCGAGCTATTGCATAGGAGCGGGGGTTTTACCCTGTGCGCACCCAAAGGGTAGCGGCTGCGGGTTTCCCTTGTCATAAAAAAAAAAAAAAAAAAAAAAAAAAAAAAAAAAAAACAAGTATGAGTAGGATAACTCATATGTATAAGATCTTGCATGATAAAATTGTTTACCATCTTGTTTATTTGTAGATCCTTTCCTGGTGCTGAATATTGTAGTACTGTTAAGGTTATGGGAAAAGCTGACACATTGTACAATAAACTTAAGCTCACTGCTGGTTCCTGCATATTTGTCATATCTGGTTAAAGAGAAGACTATTCTAGTGCAGTCTTATCCAAGAGACAATTTAATGCATTAAGTTTAGCCAAAAACAAAAAGGAACTATTATTTACTTAGCTCTCCTCATTCTATTCTGGTTGTATTCGTATTGTCATAACTTATCTTCAGGTGTTATTCTAGTGTTTGATGAGTCAACCCAAGGTGTATGTTTGTTTGGTGATTGCTATGCAAACACCTTGGTAATGCTTCCTTCCCCCCAAATGTGACGATAGTCATCATAAATTTGTTGCTAAGAACCTATAGATGATTTATCCCATCCTTTACTTTTGTTAATTATCTAACCAAGTATGAGTAGGATACCTCATTTGTGTAATATCTTACTTGATCTCATAAGTTGTGTGTCATCTTGTGTTGGCCCCATTTCTGGTGGTGAATATTGCACTTACTGTCAAGGTTACGGAAAAAGCTTGCACATTGATAGTAATCTTAAATTCACAGTTGAGTAGCTGCATATTTGTCCTATCTTTTGCAAAGGGAAGACTAACATAGCAAAAGTCCTTTTTGGCACTTAACAAGTTCATAATTATGCTTGATGTTTGGGTTGGATTTGAACTGGATAAGGTTTTCTAGCAATGATTTTCTGATTGATTTAGTTATCCTTGTATACCTTTTCCTGTTGTGTAGTTATATAGGACACTAGCGATTACTTGTGGGCATATTGAGCATGTAATACATATAATCCACTGCAACCCCAAAGGCCCTAATACTTAATTGTGAAAGTCAGTTTGATTTAGCGAGTATCAAATGCAAATAGATTGTAATTTTGTTAGGTAATAGATGCATATTTTGTAACTTTACAATGAAAAGGATGATAGATTGCGTAGAATTGGCAGTTGTTTGTCAGTGGACTAACACATTACCAATTTTGCTTGTTGTAGGTGCAGGATAGTTTGCCTAAAGAGCAACTTGGGCATAATGGACAGACTGCATCAGAAGTATGGCTTTAGTTATAGTTTTCCGATTTCTTCCATACTTTTCTACTGTCAAAAGTGCATTCTAACCTACAATTTCTATCTGGGGGAATTTATGCCATAAAAAGGGTTCACAACTCATGAATTTGTATGCAGTCACTCTTTGCTACTATTTATAAATTTTTAATTATTAAAATGATGTGGAATGCCCTTGACATTAGGAGGAGATCTTACGGGCAAAAATTGTGGCTTTGGAGGAAGAGCTTAAGAAATCCCGTCAAGAGGCCACTGATTATCAGTATCGGTGTCAACAGCTGGAAAAGGTACAACTTCTTTAGGTTACCTAGAGTACTGCAAATAATCCCGATATCGAAAGATGTACTAATTCAATACTGGATAACAACATATGAATTAGTATATACCTGTATAAGGTCTCATAAATGCCTAAAAATTTGCTATATCTGGTACCTGTTTAGTTAACCATCTTTTGGTATCGCTTGCATGTTTCCAATAATGTTTAGTAATATTGATTTTAAAGCTAACAAGGTGTTTGAAATAAACAATTATGTTTAGTAGGGGAACATGAAATTTGTTAGTCCCTCTAGTCCACATATTAAGAAACCAGTCAATAACATTACCTAAGAGGGTTATTTGATACCCTTTCCCTCTCCTAAACAAGACCTTTTAGAAATTTATTCAGATCATTTACTAGGCGAGAGTAAAGTTGGATAAAATATATACCTTGTTTTTTTAAAATCACCTATTTTGGACCACGTTTGAAAGGCTAGAAAATCACTTACTGTGGACAGGAAAGAATAGCAATTTATCTCATAGTATGCCTCATTTTAAACTCTTAAAATTATTCTTTATTTGAGTTACAGAAAAACTTACTAGTCTGAATTTTATTTTGATTTCTAATCCTATATGGTAATTATAGAACATATGATGATAAACTGAATATGAATTTGGATAAAACAAATATATAAGTCAAGGATATTGTTAGAAACAAATGCTTATTTTATTTAAAACCAAACAACTAGAGGGGTGATTTTGACATTGGAAAACCTTAGGAAGCAAAAAGTTGTTTGTATTAGTTGGTGTTACTTACGCAAGGAGATGGGTGATGACGTGGATCATCTTCTCCTATATTGTAGCCTAGCCACGACATTATGATGGGATATTTTTCAGATGGTTTAGTATTTCATGGGCAATGCCAAGATCTGTAAAGGAGCTGATGTTCAACTGGAAGAGAGGAAGAATGTCGAGAAGACACAAGGTGTGGAATGTTGCTCCGCTCTATGTTGCTCGGACTCTTCCAAAATGTCGACAGGTGTGTATCGGATCCTCCAAAAATAGTGTAACTTTGAAGGATCCGACACGGGTCCGGCATCATTTTCGGAGAGTCCGAGCAACTTAGGCTCCGCTAGCTTTGATGTGGGTTATTTGGAAGGAGAGAAACATGAGTCATTGAGGGAGTAGAGATGAGTTCTGCTCAGTTGAGGAGTAGTCACCATCCCTTATTTTCTTTTAGTGCACCCATGTACTACCTGCTTGTATAGAAGCTCGGTGTCTTTTCTACAGAACCATATCTTTTTGTAGGTTCTCTACTTTTTGGTAGACCTCTTGTATATTGCCGATTTCAGTCTTTCATTCAATGGAACCTTATTTACTTGATAAAAAAAAAAACCCCAAACAAACATTCTAGATTATATGTACAAACTTTTAAACTACTAAGCAAAAATGTGATTACAAATGCAAATAATTTAGAAATTATTATTTATTGAATTACAATCCCTAAATTATAATCTGTATATAACTTGTCTGTGAACCAAATGACCCGTTAGTTGATTTGGCTTCGAATAGAACTTTCAATTGCAACTGACCTTTCAGCATTGCATACTTAAATTATACAGGAGCTGAAGGATCTTAAAGATTACGAGCAGCAGACAAAGCCAAAGGTGTGCTTCATTGGTTGTTTTACTTCTTTTCATCGGTCAAGTTCTGTTTCTGCCCTAGAAATAATCGGTACTGTTTGTATTTAGTTTGGGAGGTCACCTTTGCGAACCACATGACCAAATATTTGTGGCACTAACTAGCTACATCGGTGTGCTTGTCGCCAAATCAAATTTTTTGTCAGCTCTGATTGGTACTATATTTGCTAAAGTTATATATCTTTCGAGTTATCATCATATGTCTGAATATGCTATTGAAGAATGTATCTGTTAATATGATTTACCTGATGGAGGAACCTACAGAGTTGGTGTATTCAGCTTGACCACTTCAGTAGAACAGGCATTATTCAACTAAAAACCAGAGTTTTCTACATTATGTGGAAGTATGGAGTATCGAATAGGCTGTAGTACCAAAGTTCTTTGCATATATATGGTATGTATGTATACACACGCACAATTTGGGCACACCCATCGTTATTTCATTTTCCTAGCAAAATATTGTTTTCAAACTTGGCTTTGTTGGTTCTAAAAATGCTTCTTTTTGTTGGTCCATTTGTGGACATATTTACTATCTCATGCAAGTTGTGCGAACATCACTATTTGGCTTTCCTGTCAAAATATTGCTGTCAAATTTTGCTTTAGTTAACCTACAAATTTTACTCTTAGCTGTGTCCCATTGTGTCTGTAATAATCTCGTGTCAGCAAGCAGGTAAAAATACCAAGTTGATGAAAAATGGTTGATGTTATACCTGTTTATTGGTATTTCCTCATGGAAATGGTTCATTTATTTTTGTCTGCAGAGAACGAAAATAATGTCCGAGTTGCTAATATCTGTTTCAAAAGCTGAGAGACAAGAGGCTCGGATGAAAGTGCGCCAGGAATCATTGAGACTGGGCAATGTGGGAGTAATCAGGTACATCATTCTTATCAAGCTTGGTCTAGTATATTTAAGTAAGTTCAACAGATGAGAAGGCATCAGGAGTGTGAGAAGTAAGAAAAGGTGCAACGAGTTCCCATAATTGTGTGTTTACAGTTTACACTGAGGATCTTTTTCAAGTCGGGATTTATTTACCTTAGTTATGGATAATCTAAATACTGTACATATAATCAGCCCCAATTAACTCGGAAGTGAGGTTTTATTATTGTTCTTGTAATAATAGTATGGTGATGGATTCCATGGTGCATATTATTTCTTATAGCATTTTGTAATTGACGCAACTAGAGAGTGAATCTATCTTTAGGACTCTGAATAAGCACTCTAGATAGTGAGGTTTTAGGATAAGTAGAAGTAAGTAACACAAAATATTGCACTGAATGTAGCTTCCATGAAGAGGAATAATGGTGAAGTGAAATTTGTCGGGATTGTGATGTCTAAATGCAAAAGATTTAGATGCCTCAGCTCAGTCTTGCAGTAAAATGGCATAGTAGATGCAAGTGTACTAGATAGAAACACAGTAGAATGAATACTTTTTTGAGGAGATAAAAAAGGAAGTCAAAGTAACATGGCTTAAATAGAAGTTTAATACACGAGTGATATCCAAAATGGAGTTAATGTTGGGCACCTAAGGTCCAACATAGATGAAAGTGTAAAATGTGAATGTTAAAATGGATGTACAAGATTTGAGGAATAATGGTGAGGTGAAATTTGATGGGATTGTGATGTCTAAATGCAAAAAATTTAGATACCTAAGTTGAGTCTTGCAAGAAAATGGCATAATAGATGCAAATGTACATAGAAACAAAAAGGGATGATTACTTACCAAAAGAATTCTGGTGTCTTATGTGATAAAAAGGTGACACTAAGACTTAAAGGTAAGTTCTACAGAGCAGTAGTTAGACCAGCTTTGTTGTATGGGGTGGAGTGTTGGTTAGTCAAGAACTCTCATGTCCAAAAGATGGAAGTTGCGGAAATGAGTATGTTAAGATAGATGTGTAGGGGCTTACTAGCAAAGATATGGCCAGAAATGAAGATATTCAGGCTAAGGTGGAAGTGGCCTCCGTTAGGCTGAGATGTTTTGAGCATGTCAAAAGGAGATGCATAGACGCCCTAGTGAGGATGTGTGAGAGGTTGACGTTGGAGGGTCTGAGGAGAGGTAGGGGTAGGCCAAATAAGTATTGGGGAGAGGTGATTATGCAGAACATGACAAGTCTTTAGCTTACCGTGGACATGAGTCTTAATAGGAGAGTAAGGAGGTCAAGTATTCGGGTTGAAGGCTAGTAGTAAATAGTTTCACATTTGGTCTCTCCAGCTAGTAGTATTAGAATTATTTTCGGTTTTATTATTTTACAATTACTTCTTGTTGTCTCGTATGCCTCTATTTTCTTACTATCCTGCTATTGCTTATGTCTTCATTTATGTTGTGTTTTTGCTTTCTTTGAGACGAGGGTGTTTCGGAAACAACCTCTCTACTTGACAAGGTAGGGGTAAGGTCTGCGTACACTCTACCCTCCCCAGAACCCACTTGTGGTATTTTTATGGGTATGTTGTTGTTGGACTTGTCAAAAGAAAAAAAAAGGAATGAAAATAACATGGCTGAAATAGAGGTGTGCTTCAGGAGTGATATCCAGCCAGAAGGGAGTAAATGCTGGACATCTTAAGGTTTGACATAACGAAATTATAAATGTGAATGTTTTGATGGATGTACAAGATTGGACAAAATTAGAATGATCACATCTTGGTCTCAGCAAGTATCACCCATAGAGGTTAAACGAGAGGAAGTCTTGTTTGCCCATCTTTTTTTGAACAGGTTAGTGATTGTATAGGAAGGAAAAATAGTCGAGCACCAAGTAGTACAGTTTACATAGCTAGGGATCCTCCTATATAAAAACAAAAAGAAAGGATTCCTTTTATACAAGTTTTTTTTTTCCTTTTATACAAGTTCCTATCCCTTTAGCAAGTCTATGAAATCTACTGTGCTAATTTCATCTTTAACATCTCGAAGATAAAACAATAAGCCAAAAGTGATGAGTATATATACTCAGGCTTCTGCATGTCATCAGCTTTTCCTTCAAAGCATCTTGCATTTCTTTCTTTCCACAAAACCCAGCGTTTCCTTAAACAACAACAACATACTCGGTGTAATCCTGATCCCACAAGTGAGGTCTGGGGAGGGTGGGGTGTATGCAGACTTTACCCATACCTTGTGTAAGTTAGAGAGTTTTTTCCCGATAGACCCTCGGCTCTAGAAAATTGTTTTCGAAGCAGGTTTGAAATTTTACAGGAGTAAAAAAAAGTTATAATGAAAATACTAAAGCAAGTGAAAGTATTGACATCAAAAATAGTAAAGATAACCAAAGTAAAAGAAACAACAATAGTAATAAAATTGAAAAATAAGATAATAGTGGAATAATAATAGTGATATGATAAGGAGAAGAGGGAGCAAATAAGGTTCTCTAAACTAGAAACATGATCTCCCATGGTGAAGAAATTAATTGCTCGGCTACCCATCAACCTTCTAACCTTATCCTTCAATACTCCAGCTGGTTTTTAGCTCCCTCACTGACTGAGGCATGGTAAATGGTATCTTGAATTTGTTTAAAAACGGTGACCACATCTGACTCAGTGACTTGCCTCAGAGCAGTCTAGAAAGAGATGACTGCAATTTTCCCCTTCATTATTACACATGAAGTACCTAGTGCATAATGACAAACCTCTTTTCTGTAGATTGCTTTGTATCAGCAGTGCCTCCTGAGTAGGCAACCCCGTAAAACAATGATTTTTGACTTCCACGGCCAACTAAAAGGGCTGCTACCCTCACAGTTAATTGTTTTGTAGAATGAATTAACAGAAAATTCCATTCTTTCGCATATCTAGTGAGTACTGTCAAGTGCCTCGACATTTTGATTTTAGAGCCACTTTGTCCAAATCTTCCAATAAAAGAGCTACTCTAGGTATTCCCAATCAAAGCAATTCGTTTTAAAGCTAATACCCCAACATATACTTGTATGTTCATTGGTCCTTAGGTCCAGCACTATAGTGATTGAAGGTAACATAAAATGACGAGACATACCTAAAATCACCTAGAGGGAAGTTTTCTTTGAACACCTACAATCTCTCAAATGCCAACATGTTCAAAAGTAGAATACTATGTAAGCAAAAGATCTATATGGTTAATGACATCTTATTTTGGACTAAGGTCTAGTTGTTATTATGCTTACATGAGGTGTGACTTTACAAGTAATTCTTATTTTAGTTGGAGACTTGTAAGTCTTTTTTTTTTCCCGAAAATGGTAGCTTTGTATATTCCTCAAAAGACAGTACTAAAACTGTACTGGTCAATAATTACAACATGTACTTCAAATCCTACTATCTTTTGCTAAATTGAGTCTAGTACATCAATTATGGAGATAGTATCATTTGAGTATAATTGGTTACACCAAAAACATAGTAGCATAAGATAATTTAGCTTGACTTTTTGCATACTATTCTCTATACTATCAAAAGCTCTAGAATTCCTTTCCTTCCATATTGCCCACCATAAATTAGCTGGAATGATTCTCCATCTGTCTCTATTCTTGGATTGCTTTCCTGCTTCTTCCCAACTCTGGAATGCTTCTGTGATCTTGGCAGGCATGGTCCATGACATACCCTTAAGATTCAGGAATAACCTCTATAGTTGGCCAGTGATCTTGCAGTGTAGAAAGAGATGGTTAACCGTCTCAACATTTTACCCCGTATCCCCTTCTCTTTAAGTTGTCTCAAGTCGAGACAGCTTCGTTGGCTAACAACCAGACAAAACATGCCACTTTGAGTGGGATTTTGACTTCCAAATTCCTCTCCATGGCCAGTAACTTTGAGGCTGATTGGTGTGGTTCTGCCAGTTGTATGCACAACTTACCTTAAAACTTCCCTTCCAATTGCCCTATGGTGTTGAAAAAATCTGCTATCCTTTGAATCTCTCTTGAGGAGTCCAGTGATCTACTATGGTCTTCTGTTGGTGAGATACTAGAGAATATATATCAGGATACTAGACCTCTAGCCTACCTGCCTCATGCCAAACTTGGCGACTTGTAAGTCCATTTCAAGGATAAGTGTGAAAGTTAGGGAATCTTTAGCTTTAGTAAACTCTTGATCTTAAAGTATGAATTTTCTAGTATTGAGAATGAAATGGGTCTGAATTGAGCAAAATGGATACATAGGATTCATATACCCGATCCCAACTAAGGATTGAGTGTAGTTAATTGATTGATTAATTGCTGGGATTTTGTTGGTGATAACTATGTAACAAGTATACTAATAGAACTCTAGATTATCAATAGGACGTATGCTCATCCTCTAAGTATCAGTTTGTTTTTCGTGTTATCAAATATCATATTTTGAATCTATTTATTTTTGTGACTGCTGATTTTTTCTGCTCTTTGGTTAATTGCAGAGCTGGAACCGTTATATCTGAGGCCTGGGAAGATGGGCAAGCACTAAAGGACCTGAATGCTCAACTTGTATGTTCCGTATTTTGGTGGTCTGGCAAGGGAGTGCTTGTTTTGCATTTCATTATTTGGATATATTAATATATCCATGCCGACAACTAACAGTCACTGCCTGTCCATTTAGCTTTTAAAGTACAATAGAACTTCAGCTTATGTCCTAACAACCATGCCCACAACAAAGGAGAGATTTGAATTTGGAAAAATTAGTATATTGAGAATCTGAGAGTTGAGTCAAGAATTTAAATAATAGTTTCTATTGCCTGGATCTTTGGACACACAAGAGTTGTTAATCAAGGAAAGAGGCATTTTACGTATTAAAAGGAAGACCAAGTAACTTTGGAGACTTACCTGACTTAACTTCAGTGAGATTGTTTGCAAGCTGAATAAACCCAATATGGAAACTGATCCTATATGCTATTTAGTTTTTGGTGTCTCCATATTAGTTACACTGCTAAACATTGCTTATATCCTAGATCCAAGAGGTGTTATTGCTAATGAATCTTTTTTTACAGAGAAACTTATTAGAAACAAAAGAAGCTATTGAACGGCAGCGTAAATTGCTGAAGAAACGACAACCAGGTGAAGTTTTCCGTTTGAATCATACTTTCTCATGTTTCTTCTCTTGGATAGATTTCTGGTGTTATTTTGGTGAATGAGTGGATTTTGTCCCAAAAAATGTCCAAACCTGTTAGCCTTTTAGTAATGGCACAAGATCTCTAAAATTTCTTTTACTATATTTCTGGTCTTGAATCTGCTGTTCATTAAATGGCTGCATGACATTCCAAAGGTCTAATGCAAGTTGTGTGATTTTCAAGTTCACTATCGTCTTAGCAGATGACATTTGAACAAAGCTGGAGTTGTAAGCACACCATATTTAACTTGTATGCATCTCTTGCTCGAAGCAACACTTCACTGGAGGTTCTGTCTTAATATAGTTGCCTAAGTCTTATCATCTTGGAAATAATATTTTACTAAAATGACTCCCACATTGTCTTATTGTTCATGACAGTTTGTCATTATTTCAGCAGGAATAGCTGTTCAATTGATTTTTCATTTTCTTTGATTGCCCAAAACTATGTTTCTTGTAATATAAAAGGTTACTAACAATAAGGTTTACCCTACTATTGCAGATAAAAGTGATGGAGGAGATGTGGAGGGAGGTTTGCAGGAGGAAGATTCTTTCATTCAGGATGAAATCTACAAATCTCGTTTAGCTAGCATCAAACGAGTAAGTTTTCTCTTCCTTCTCTGAATATCTATCTGCCTACCAGTTCTGTCATTTGTGGTGCTTTGTTTCTAATATATTCTCCATGCTTCACACCGTCATATTCATTTTCATTAGGAGGAGGATATGATAATGCGTGAGAGAGATCGGTATGAACTAGAGAAAGGAAGGCTCATTCGTGAAATGAAACGCATACGTGATGAAGACGGTTCTCGTTTTAACAATTTTCAGATTTTGAACCACCGATATGCCCTCTTAAACCTTCTTGGAAAAGGAGGATTTAGTGAGGTCTATAAGGTAGGAATCTGAAAGTGGGTGTTAAATATATTTTCTTTCACCAAATGGCAATGTACATCTCTTTTATGTATTAACATACTGAGAAAAATATCCTTCCATTCACTTCAAATTGCAAAATTCTGGCAGGCTTTTGACTTGGTAGATCATAGATATGTTGCATGTAAGCTACATGGACTAAATGCTCAGTGGAGCGAAGAGAAGAAGCAAAGTTATATACGACATGCAATCAGGGAGTACAACATCCACAAGACTTTGGTGCACCATCACATTGTTCGGCTTTGGGACATATTTGAGATAGATCACAACACATTTTGCACTATCTTGGAGTACTGTAGTGGTGTGTTTACTCCCTTTATTGCATAATCAATATGGAACAATTACAATAATGCTCAGTGCAATGAGGTATTGTAGGATTACCTCTCATATTTGTCATAAATGTTTTTGCCTGTAGGGAAGGACCTTGATGCAGTTCTCAAAGCAACACCTGTGTTGCCAGAAAGGGAAGCAAGAATCATCATTGTGCAGGTTTTTCAAGGCCTTATTTACTTAAATAAAAAGTCACAGAGGATCATCCATTATGATCTGAAGCCAGGGAATGTTCTATTTGATGAGCTTGGTGTTGCTAAAGTTACCGATTTTGGTCTAAGCAAGATAGTGGAAGATGATGTCGGATCCCAGGGTATGGAACTCACATCACAGGGAGCGGGAACGTACTGGTGAGTGGTAGATTTGTGCTGTCATCATGTTTTTAGTGAGGTGCACTAGTTCTGAACCTACTTTTGCTGTCATCTCTTGCCTTTGTAAAATTTTACTAAGGTCCATTATTTCTGGATGTATTGTTTCTTCAGGTATCTACCTCCCGAATGCTTTGAGCTAAGCAAGACACCTCTTATATCCTCAAGAGTAAGTTCTCCTGCTTTGCTTTAACTTACTGATAAAGTTAAATAGGACTCCACTGTAAACCAGGAGTACACAACATTTTTTAAAATTCTTCGTTTCTAAAGATCTTGGACTTAATGCAGCGTCTGCATCTTGATTGATGCATATTTAATCCTAAAAGTCCATGATGAATGAACAGTTAACTATGTGTTTTTATGAACTAAACTCGTAATTTATATTTATGTAACTAGGTTGATGTCTGGTCAGCTGGTATTTTGTTGTACCAAATGCTGTTTGGTAAACGCCCCTTTGGGCACGACCAAACACAAGAGAGAATACTAAGGGAGGACACAATTATTAAAGCAAGAAAGGTTGAGTTCCCTACAAGACCAGCTGTCTCTAATGAGGCAAAGGTGAGGTTTTTTCCTTGCTATATCTGACTACATTTCTTATCTGACAACGATATGATAAATTATCCCTATTTTATTTTCCTTTTTGTGAGCATTATCAAGATAAACCAGAGGCCCTCAGAGTTGATAATACTGTAATTTCTACTAATATGCAGTAGATATTTTGTACCCAATTCAAAATAAAATGAAACCATTGACGTTTGCCTACTTTTTAGGTCATGATGCCCCAAATGTGGTTAACGTTTGGTCACAGCTATATTGTTCTTTTACTGATACATAATAATATGGCTTCGATTCAAGTTGAGTACATGCACCGATTGGCTCCATGTTTTATCTCAATCCCCATCAACTACTGTATTGCTAGCATGACAGTAATCCATACATACCATGACCAGAAACATCTAGAGCATAGCAAGATTCAGAATCAGGATACTAGAACTTAACTCTCGTGTCCGATATGAATATTCTGGGTATACTATCTAGTTGATGAAACAGAACTCGATTAAGCAATGTACAAGAAAAGTTAAATTCCAACAATATTTACGGACCTATTAGGATTTTGTTATATTGCTCTTGCCACTGATTCTTGGATCACTGTTTTATTGATTCTCTCCTTTCTATGTGTTTGAGCAGGAGTTTATTCGTCGTTGTTTAACATATAATCAAGCAGAGAGGCCAGATGTTTTGACTATCGCCCAAGACCCTTACTTGACATACACAAAGAAATGATACGAAGATGTTAATCACCACAACTTAGGCAGAGAGGATCGTGTCTCGTCTATGAAAGTGGTTGCTCTCCTAATGTAGAGACGAGGAGTGGTACTCAGGGAATTCTGTACAGTTGTAAAGCGCGTGTAATTTTTTGTCCCTGTACCTTCATCTGGTCCATTCCCATGTTTTCCATATTTTGGTTTTCTCATCTCGGAAGGTCTTTTATGCCATGCTTATTT
Source organism: Solanum stenotomum (assembly GCF_019186545.1). Classification (NCBI taxonomy): domain Eukaryota; kingdom Viridiplantae; phylum Streptophyta; class Magnoliopsida; order Solanales; family Solanaceae; genus Solanum; species Solanum stenotomum. Next base: position 2,965,681 of record NC_064292.1, read on the forward strand.
CATGTTTTGGAATTCGATGGGTGTATCGATGAAATTCCATGGCGATTAAGAAATCAATTGTGTAGATTCTACCTACTAGTATGTTGGTAGAGGTTATACATACTTTGCTTGAGAAAAAAAACATGCAAGAGAAGTGGTTGATGAAAATATTTCATCACCTAATGTTTGTTGTTTAATCCTATCAAGTTTGTAACTGAATTTTACCAAGACATGTATTTAGTTTCTGAACAGCCTAAGATTAAAACAGATACTGTCTGTTTGAATATATATGCCTCCTACTTTCCTTTTTAATCTATTTCATAATAAGTCACTTTTTATATTTTTGTAATTTTCTTAATTCCAATATATTGCATGACATGTTTAAAACCATAATGCATCCACGGGTGTGGCCAAGTTGTCAATGAAGTATGTTGAGAACTATGAGGTGTCAGATTTAAATTTCAGTAGAGACAAACACTTTGTGATTCCTTTCTATTTATTTTACCCTTGGTGGATAGAGTTAATTGATATTTGTTGCTAGTGGAGGTGAGATGTCCTATGAAATTAGTCTTGATGCGTAAGATTCAAATGATATTTTGATATATTATCATTTTTAGTTTAAGACTGCAAAATTCATGTGTCTTATTTCTTAACCTTCATGTCCTGTATTAAGAATCAAAACGGGTGAATAATATTTATTTATATGCCTTCTCCATTTGTGGAACTACATTGCTCTTATTGTTCCTAAAAAACTTTTATGTGACAAAGAAGCTATTCTCTTTAATTTTAGGTTGTTATAACATGTAAATAGAGGTTGAATTTGTGTGTGGGGGTGGGGGGTATATGAATTGCAGTCAATTATTTTTGGATCTTTTCAAAACTATTTCCAATCAAATTTGAATATCTTCAAGATGGATTACAATTTGTGAGTTGGAAAACAACCAACAAAAACCAGGTTATCCTTTTAATGTTTCAAAGGAGATCAAATTATAAACAATGTTAAACTGTAAAATATTGAATAGTTGTAACTTGTAAGAATGACAAAACATTAAGCACAAAGAACACTACAAAAATAATTAATATTGGTTCGATACAAATCTTAAACCTACATTGTAAAAAAGTGATTTTAACACGATATTGCGAATGTATGGTTTTTTCGATCACAATGAACACTTGCTTGCAAGTTAACAAGGTTGGTTTTTTCTCGCTCACCAATGAGCACAAATCTAAGTACCCTAGAAAGGCTAGTTCAAGTACTGCCTTACCAGTAAAAATATTATACATGGAAGTACTGAGTTGTTGATCAACATTTTCAAGAACTGTGTTGTACTCCATAGTACTTTAGAACACCATCAAATGAGCCAATGGAGGCTTTACATTTGTATTGGATGACAAAGCAAGCATCAGATCTCATGGCCTTGCTCTATTAGTAAGAGCACAACACATGATGTGTGAGTCGGGTGCATGTCACAAGTTTGAACCATGCAGCAGACAAAATCCTGGTATGTAAGTGAAGGAGGATTCTATCAAGTTCCAGAGCGTGCATAGCATCCTTGGAATTTCTCAGTTATGAGGAAAACAAACTATGGTGGCAGGCTCCAAACTAAAGCATTCATTCCAAGGATGGTCCTGCCTAGCAAAAAGAAAGAAGATGTCGTGTGTCTGGTGTCATCTGAAACGAGAAATAAAAGGTGTCAATCAAATGGCAACTATTGTGTCATTTCAACAATAACATACACTTGTAATCCCACAAGTATGGTCTTGGGAGGGTGGTGTGTACGCATACCTTACTCCTACCTTGTGAAGGTAGAACTATTGTGTCCTTAAATGACAGTTAAATGCATCAGTGAAGAATTGCCTTGTGTTAACGCACTGACTCAAGGCCCTGTACAGTGAGAATGAGTGCATGGTAATTGGTGGCGCGAAGTAACAGCTTGTTTAATGGGAGAGCATCCTAATTTTAACCAAGACGACATCCAAGTGAGGTAAACATCACAATGGTAACTTCGGAAGCATAATACAAATTCTGTGAGCTCTTTGAGGTTCCCGTGAATACATTTTCCACTGTGTTCCAACACTGACCCCAAAAGTACCCTGCTAACTGAAACTTCTTGCAATAACCAATATTTAGACGTAAACTCTAACCCAGACGTTGACAAAAGGGGGGGGATAGGTAGTCTCAGGAAACTAGTATTGCTCCCTTTATTGGTTTTATTCGCCACAAGGTAGAATCAGACCGTCAGCACTCGAATGATGCTTAACTGCCTATGTCAGATGAGTTAAGCTATCAGTTTCTGCACAGATCAGTCTCCTTCCCGTGTTGACTATCTCTCACAAAAACTCACTTCTTGGGTAAGGCGAACAAGGGATTGCAAGTATTGAAATATTGTGCATATAGGTAAACATTCTTACATGTGGATGTATAAACTGTTGAATTTCCTTGAGACAATAGAAACATGTTTAGTGCAATGATAAGGGTAGTTTTAAAATGATTTAGGTTGTGTTCAAATCGCACTTGCGACATTCTAACATTTTTCTTTGGATAGCCTCGTTAGAATTCTTGGCTCCACAATTATATTTCACCCCAACACAATAATTAGTTGGCTTGTTCTGGTACTCTCTTAACTATTGATTGCAAACCAGATCACTCTAACATATGTTAAGAGAGTAGTAGAGTACCACAACATGCATGCTTACATCATACACTTGCGGGGGGGAGTGCTGGCCAATCAAGAACGCCCATGTTCAGAAGATGCATGAAGCAGAATGAGGATGCTAAGATGGATGTGTGGGTGTTGGGAGCAATAAGATCAGGAATGAGGATGTGTGGACATACTAGGAGTGATAAGATAAATAATTAGCAGAAAAGGCATAAAAAAGTAAAACAACAAACAAAGAAAATAATGTGGACCCCAACTTGTTTGACACTGAGGCATAGTTTTTGTTGTTGTGTCTAAAGAAGATAATGTAATTGATTTTCTAAATTCCAAACACATAAATAGACAAACCTCATTTGTAGAGTTCTGGATTAGAGGCCTGCATAATGATTGAAGAGCCCACCGCTACGTAATCAATCCAACACATCAGGTCGAGGGCCGAAAAACTCATCGGACAATAGTGAGGTACCGGAATATGAGTCAGCATTCATCAGGTTACAAAGTCGGAACTTGATTGTTCATATTCCGCTTTGTCATGTTGGATCAGTTGTGTGGAGGAACCAAAAGCAGCCATCTTTTCTGACAAAAGCTTAAGAGCCTCCTGTTTATTAGCCAATTCCATAAGCACCTTGATCCTCCTAAAAGAAACATTACTTGGTTTTTGCCCTTTATTTACCATTTGCAAGAAACATCTTTCTGCCTCCGCCAACTTTCCCAGATCACAGAGCAAATCAAACAAAACATCAGAGACCAAAATATATGAGCCAAATTCTCTCTCCATCATGTCATCCCACAACTCAAGTGCCATCTCCACTTTCTCATGTCTCCTGCTCAACCTGATCAGAAACATACACGACTGTGTACTCGGTAAGCACCCAGTCTCCTTCATCCTCTGGTACAAAGTCCACGAACTTTTCAAATCATTTATCCAAAAAAATGACCTTAAGAACACATTATAAGTAGTGGCATTGGGGCTCAAACCATTTCTAACCATCTCATCCATCAAACTGTATGCATCCCCGATCCTCTTCGCAATGCAGAAGTTCCTAATCGCAGCATTATAAGCAGCCACATCCGGATAACATCCATACTCCCTCATCTCCTTCAAAATGTGCCTCGCCTTATCAGGTTGTCCAACCAACCCCAACCCTCCAATTAAACTTGTATAAGTTATCACATCAGGAGTAATATCCTTCTCTCTCATCTCCTCCACCACCCTAAACGCCTTCTCCATCTCTCTCCCTTTACAATACACATCCACCAAACAATTAAACGAAACAACATCCGGTTCAACTCCCAAATCCCTCATCTCCTTAAAGAAAACCTCCGCATCCTCGGACGACTTCCAACCAGACAAAAGTATATTAAAAGTCTGGTTATTTGGCCTAAACTTGTACTTCAACCTATGATACACATTCCTAGCATCACTCATACTTTTCTCCTGACACAAAGCCCTTAACAATGCATTAAAACAATCAACACCAAACTCATTCAACAGTCTCTTAAAACCCCAAAAAGACTCAACAGTTTCCCTAACAGAGCAAACCTTAGCAACTCTACCTAAAACAACTTGAACTGTTCTGGGTGTTATCAAAGATTGATCTTTTCTCTTCATTTCCACTAAAACCTCCCAAATCTTATCGAATTTACGATTCCTACCAAGTACATACAAAATGGTATCTAAAGAAAACCCAGTATGATAAAACCCTTTTCGCTTATCTGCATATTTAAAGAACTCTAAAGCTTGTAATGGGTTTGAGTGAGAAAAACGTACCCTTTTGAGAACTTTGTCGATTAAGTCGTTTGATAGTTTGATTTGAGATGATTTCAGTGCTTGTTTCAGTCCTTCTGGTGTCTGTGTTATTGTAATGATGCGGTAAAGGGTTTCAACTTCTTTGTCTATGGGAGCTGAGGATTGAGAATGGAGAGAACAAGGAAGAAAATGGGTCGTTGGCCTTTTCAATTGAAGAGCAATAGAGAGATTCTTGTAGCAGAAAATTCGAGCCATTGTTGGGAGCTTCTTGTGGAGTTTTGAAAGTCCGCTAATTTTTTTTCGAGATACTGAAGGGGAGCAAAGCAGATTAATAATTTTTCGGAAAATTTCATTTAGACCTTTGAACTAAATTTCGTTTCAATCGAACCTTTTTATATTGTGTTTGTCATTTTTTAGTTATATGCATTAGTTGAAATAAGGCATGTAAAATTCCAAACATATTCTACTTGAGATTGATATATATGATTAAACGAGATGATATGAAATGCGATTTTTACTTTATCTATTCGAGTGCGTAGATTGAAGTATCCTACGTTAAGGAGACGAACGTGTATTAAGCCAAATAGAAATTACAAGCAATATAAGTGATACTCCAAGTTTAAAATAGTACGGGTTGAGTAACATGAGTATGAAATTATCTTTGTAACGAAGCGTTTTACCCTAAATATGAAACTTTTCCATATAGATCTAAATTTAATTAGCTTTGATATACGAATAGAAAATAAAAAAGAAAAAGGAATTAAAATAAGAGTTACGAAACGTATTGTCACGATGGAACAACTTTTTTTTTTTAAAAAAATCGTACATAGTTAATTAATAATACACTTTATCAATAAGCCGTCTTAGCTCAGTGGTAGAGCGCGTGGCTTTTAACCACGTGGTCGTGGGTTCGATCCCCACAGACGGCGTATATTCTTTCCTAAAAATCATAATATTTTTGATTATTTCCTTTCATAAACCCAAATATTCTTTTTATTTTAGATTATTTTCTTTCATAAGCCCAATTATTCTTTTTATTTTAGTTATAACTTACGTAAAGTGACATATCTATTATTTTTTCCTCATAAACTCAATCATTTTTCTATTGATAGTAGAAACTAAAGAAAGGACATATATGTATGGAAGGGTATTGTAACTAAAAAATTGATCTCATATTATGTTTGATTGTTCGTGTGGCAAAGTATATACTTGATAAAAATAAAATTTTATGCAATCGAAGAAATGATTATACTTTTCGATTCTCAGGAAGGGAAGGGAATTGCTAGCAGTTACAGTCTCCGGTCTTCTCATTTCCTTGCTATCTAGTTCTTATCTGACCATATTCAAATAAGTTTCTTTCTTACTATCAACTAATAAAGTTACTATATTAATTGCGTTGACATGAGTTATTGATATTTGAAAGAAGTAATATAAAGTTAAGTTGAATGAGATGATTGGCTGTTACATTGTGTTTGGACATGAAAACATAACTAAATTTTCGAAACAAAATCCATGGACAAATAGGATTATTGGAGTTGAACTTGCTTATAGGATTTTTGTGAAATCTACTCCGAGCTAAAATTATCCTAGTACGACGTGCCACACGACACCATGTCAAAAGGCTTTCAAGGACCTTACTTTCTGCAACTTTGAGCCAAAATTGTCTTAGAAACTCGTGCCGCCGCACATTGTATTAAGGTGTTCTTGTTTTTTAAAATAAAATTTATTTTCTTGTAATTTTCTCTTATGCACACTTGGTTCTCAGTTACAGAGGTCTACCTAAGTTAATCTTTTTAGACTTTTGTTCAAACTTTGAAGCTCCATTACAATCATTTAGCTCCAATCTTTGCTTCAATTCAAAATCAAGTTCTATTCAATAAAACACACATGTTAAGTATGTAATGTTGGAATTCTAATTCGAAGGCGATCAAAACATTCAAAATATATGAGAAAATGTATCTAAAAGCTTATATTTCTAGTCGAATCGCAAAGTTCATGCTATTACATCCATGTAATCATGTATATTTGAAAGATAGTTGAAATAACAAATAATGGCGCTCTTCTAAAAAATTACGTACTAAATATTTATTCATATTAGATGTTTATGTAAAGTCAAATAATTTAAATTTAGCGATTAAAGATTAAAGCACGAATACATGATTAACTAACTAATAAGTTTATGAAAAATACATATTCGTATATATATTTATTGATTAAATATAAATATAAATAAATAAGGGAGAACAAATTATATTAGGAAGTGCTACTTTTATCACACAAGCCGTCTTAGCTCAGTGGTAGAGCGCGTGGCTTTTAACCACGTGGTCGTGGGTTCGATCCCCACAGACGGCGATTAGTTATGAATATTTTTGTTTGCAATAAAAAATAATTGGCTTGATTAATTATGATTTTTTTTATTTCCACTAAAAAATAATTGAGGCTCAGGTATTTGATAAAGTTCGATCCCAAGTATTGAAGTAATCTCTCATAAAGAACTCCCATTGAAATGAATCATAACAAGGTGCCGTCTTTGCAAGAAAATGACTACTTCGATAAGTCATTTGTTAGGGAAGATAATAGTAAAAAGGTGTCATATTTTCTAAAAGTAACTTCAGCGCCTAAAGAAGAATACGAGGTGCCTCTTTTGTCAAAGAATGACTATTTTAAGAAGTCATCAATTTCAGAAAATAACTACAAGAAGGTTATATATGTTTCGAAAGTACCCTCAATGGCTAAATCAGAATGCAAGGTGCTTGTCTTTGCCAAAAAATGACTACTTCAATAAGCCATTTGTTCAGGTAGATAACTATAAAAAGGTGTCATATGTTGCAAAGGTGCCCAGTGCCTAAAGAGGAACACGAGGTGCCTGCTTTGCCAAAACAAAAAAAGACTATTTCAAGAAGCCATCAATTCTAAAAGATAACTATAAGAAGATGACATATGTTCCAGAAGTATCCTCAGTGCCTAAACCAAAATACAAGGTATCATTTTGCCAAAAAATAACTGCTTCAAGAAACCATCATCAAAATTTGCAGTTCTTTATTCATTGTGTTTTCCTTTGCAATTGTTTTATCATTTAAATTATATTTTGAAAGTTTCTAGATAATTGTTTCAATTGAATACATGTTCTTTTAATTGAGATTTTTCATATATCTATTCCTCCAACATTTGTCAATTTCTTCACATCAATCAAATAGCAAAAGACTAGAACATAACATCCAAGAGTTACACTCCATATTGAAGTGGGGTGTGCGCACGCTCATTTTCTCTTAGGAAGTAACATTATACTTAGTTGGTAATTCTTGCATGGTAATCCTCTAATCTCACTATGTGAATTTAGAGCGCGTTTTGGAGAATAATATTTGATCAATTCAACATTGATATGTGTTTTAATATATAAAGGGAATGATGGTTTAGGTAGGTGAATAATGCATAAAAATTCCACAAAACTATGACAAAATATCACTTACACACCTCAACTATTTGTGAGACTTAATACCACATAGTTTAGGTGTCTAATAATATGGAAAACATAAATTCGGTGGTAATATGACCTCACATAATTTAAGTGTGTGACTGATAATTTCGTCATAGTTTTGGAGGTCCCTATACATTATCTCTTTGAACAATGAGTAGCGCTAATTGAGATGTGAAGCTCATGAAATAATAATAGTTTTTGTATATTTTTTGTCCATTTAGCCTTTTTTTCCTACAAAGATCTTGTGCTTTTTACATTGAGATATTCAATATTTTATGAAGAGACTAACCATAAACCTGCTACAAACTTTTAAAAATGAGGCCTCTAATATTTTCAAGTTAGGATTGTCTCGTTTAGTCTTTATACTATTAGTGGTAGCATTCCTTTGGGAGTTTCTTATATTTCTTCTCTATTATTATTTAATGTTACTGTCGTATTAGTTTGTGGTATTGACTATTTCATTTTTAATATGCGTTGTCATGCTTTTTTTAGTTTTTTATCTTGGCTTCTTCATTCTCGTTGGTTCTTTTTCAATGTGCTTTGTAATGTTTTTACTTAAGCAATATAATCTATCGGAAACAACCTATCTTCCTTATAGGGGTAAGGTTTGCGTACTCTGCACACTATTCTCAGTGGCAGAGTCAGAATTTTCAATAAGGGGGTTTAAAATATGAAAAAATAGACACACGAAGTAGCCGAAGGAGTTTTGACATCTACTATATATATACCTAAAAAGTTATTTTGATCATGTATAAATTATATAATTTTTTGTCGAAAAGGGGTTCGGATGAACCCTAATAGTAAGGTGTCTGCCACTGACTATCCTTTTAAGACCCACTTGTGAAATTAGACAAAATTATTATTATTATAAGGTCGAGACATAAACATAGAAATCAAGTAGAAAGAATAAGAAGAAAAAACAGTAGAATAATTAGATTAATGACATTTTTTGTCCCTCTTATTAAATTTAGTTCTTGTGATATTAAATATTTAATAATCAAATACTTGAAATGTGCACTTTTGATTTATTTTACTAGTGCATTTTTATTTGCTGGCTAAATCGAATATGTAATTATTAAAATATATAATATATTTTTAATTAAAAAAATTAAATTATAATAAATCATATACCTTATGTTTTACAATCCCGCCGGCCGCCTTCTCTCATTTACATACAATACCCTAATTCCCAAATGGGTAGGCTTTCCTCCGCCGTAGAAATCCCCGACGACAGGCATCGGAGCCACCGTAGCAGTGACGGTGGCCGGTACTCACCTCAACGGAGCTCGCACTACGACAAACGACGCCGCTATCGAAGTCCTAGTCGTAGCCGTAGTCCTATCAGAAACCGTAGCCTGAGCCGAAGTGTTAGCGGTAGTCGGAGTCGGAGTCGGAGTCCGGTTTATAGCCCATATAGAGGTCAGCAAGCGTCACATACTAATGGACGAAACAGCCGGCGATCGTTTTCTCCAGATCGTTCGTACCGTAGACCAAGCCCTACGAATGAACCTCCTAGGAGATTTGGACGGGGGAAGAAACCATACCTTGATCGAGATCATAAGAGTGGAAGAACTGCAGATTCTGATTCGGATGAGGAGCTTAAAGGCTTGAGTTTTGAAGAGTACCGGAGGCTAAAACGTCAGAAATTGAGGAAACAGTTGAAGAATTGTATTTGGAATTGCACACCAAGTCCACCTAGGAAAGAAAATGAGCCGGAATATGAAGAGCCTGATGAAATTGCAGAACAAATCGAAGACGAGATGGTAAAGAAGGAGGATGGATCCAAAAAGGATGTGAAGAGGTCAAAAACTAAGTCTTCTGGAAGTGAGCCCGATTCCGGATCTGAATCAGATGCATCAGATTCTGACTCAGAGGCTTCAGATTCTGAACCGAGGAAATCTAGGAAGAGGAAGAAATCCAGCTCTAGACGTAAGAGTAGGAGATCAAGAAGGAAAAGTGTAAGTGAATCGGAGGAAGAGTCTACTGATGATTCATCATCAGAAGAAGAAAGGAACAAAAGGAAAAAGTCAAAGAGAAAAGACAGTAGCAGGAGACATAAAAGGGGTAGTAGTAGCAGGAAGAGAAGGAACAAAAAGAAAATTTATTCAAGTGAGAGTGAGAGTAAAAGCAAGAGCGAAAGCGAAGATGGTGAAATTGATGATTCTGATGCTAGTAAGAAGCAAAAGAGTGCTTTGAAGAGTAAGAAAAAGAAGGAAGGGGATAGTGACATACCAGAAAAGAGCTTGGAGTTGAGTGATGATGCTGGAATTAATGAGACCAAGGCTGATGAAGCAATGATAGATGAAGTTAATGGTGAGGTGCTTGAATTTAAAGAACTGATTGAAGCAAGGAAGAGGAGTAATTTTGAAGATGAGGCCCCAGTTGGTCCAATGCCCTTGCCAAGGGCTGAAGGGCATATCAGCTATGGTGGGGCACTTAGGCCTGGTGAAGGTGATGCTATTGCCCAGTATGTTCAGCAAGGGAAGCGTATTCCACGTAGAGGTGAAGTGGGTCTTTCTGCTGATGAGATTTCGAAATTCGAGGGTCTTGGCTATGTGATGAGTGGTAGTAGGCATCAGAGGATGAATGCTATTCGTATCAGAAAGGAAAATCAAGTTTACAGTGCTGAAGACAAGCGAGCTTTGGCCATGTTTAACTATGAGGAGAAGGCTAAGCGTGAGCAGAAGGTTATGGCTGATCTGCAGCGCCTTGTGCAACGCCACATTGGTCAGGATACTGAAACTTCTCACGATCCGTTTGGAGGGAAGTCTACAGAGGCGGCTGATGATTGATCCTTTTGTATGTTGTTTACTTAAATTTTGGTGTTATTGTTGTTATGTGTAGAAACTTGATTGTTTATCTAGAAAGTGGAGATTTATAATAACTTGTCGTTACTTATGTGTAAGCTGATAATATTTGGATTTTACTGATACTGTTTCACTGGTTTGTGTGGTAGTCTAATGTAATTAGAGGTAGACCAGGCTTTGCCAATATAGGTTATGCTTCGCCAAATTTGCTCAGACATTTTCTGCAGATTGTGAGTAGTCAAATTTTCACATAGCTCCTCAACCATTGTCCAGTTTTCTGCTACCCTTTCATACCAGTTTCACCACATAAGAAAAGATATTAGCCCACTGTTCTTTCTTTGAAACATATCCCAGTTTACACATTTTGACGTAGTAGCCCCTGTCCACTTCAGTTCACAAGAGGTTATACCATTACTGTACAGGTTCTTATGCATTACTCACCCGTCCGCCACTGGAAACACCATTTCCCATGTTCCCTGTTTGACTTGCAATTGTTAAGCATGCTGCCTTTAACATCATTTAGTTGGTGAGAATTTAGGACATATTTTCTTACTTTTTCTTTCTTGAAGTTAAAATCGGCTGAGTCATGGTCGTTGAACCCTAGTTAATTTTTTGCTTAAGTGTCATTCTGCTTTACTTCATTCATGTGTATATTTTGCTGATCTTACGAGGTTTGTATTATGGTTCTCATCTCTTATGTGTGGGCTGACATGTGATTCTATTGTTTGATTAGTTGAAATGTGATCTGGGTCTCGTAGCATGCTATTGAATAGCTGCTTGCTGTTTTTTAGTTGTTAATGTATAAGATGCTTCTTAGCTGGCCCTAACACCATAATTGTTAAAAGAGGTTGCTTTTTGCTTTTGCACAAGTGTTGGTGTACTAAACTTTCTGATAAAAGTAGTAGTTGTGCTAATCATATGTGTTCATGTATGTATAGTATAGATCAATGCCTCATTGGTTGATGCTTCATCCGTTGATATGTAGTTATTTTGTACTTTCTAAATCAGCCATCTGATTGGTCCTGTTGTGTTTTCAGCTATGCAGCTATTCTTCTGTTCTATCTTTCTTTGGTTGTTTGCTATTTGTTCTTCCAAGTTAAGTTAGACAGATGTAAAATTTAGCGCTGCTTTGAAAATCCAGACAAAAATACAATGAGATCCTCTGTTTTTTTGGCTATCGTGTTGATATTACAGCACTTGCACTTTCTTAGTGCTGCAACTTTTATAAAACTTTGCCTTTCTCAACAAGCTGGATGAGGCAGTGATTGTTTTAGCGATATGCTGTTTCAAATTATATTGATGACTTCGTGACTGGTGTATTTGAGTGTAAAATGCCATTATGTGTGCTTCTTAGTTGACTAAATGCATGTTCCCATCTATTCAGAGTAAACTTAACTGGCATATTTAAAAGTTCTGTTAGTTTCCTACATTGAAATCATTAAGGTTCATTGAAGTATGCCCTAGGACTATGATGATTGGACTCTTCAAAATTATCGCCGTGTGCATGCCAGATCCTCCAACGGTAGTGCATTCTTGAAGGATCTGACATTGGTGCGACAACATTTATGGAAAGGCTGAGCAACATCGCCCTAGGAAACATTATGTAGCTTGATTGACTTTGGTTGCAACCTGTAGTTTTCATTAAATGAAGGTGAAGACCAAATTTATTCAACAATGCCACTCATGTTAAATGCTTATTTCTAGATCCTTGCACCTGTCTGCTTGAAACCTGTTAGACACATGTCAAGGCTTATATGACTTGATGATATTATATGGTTATCTGTTGTTGTGTATATAAGATTATGCCCAAAAATGAAATGCTGACTACCACTTTTTGAAGTTTTATCATGTATGTTACAAAGGAACCATTTGAGTATCTTTTATGATAATTGTGTTCCAATTGCAGTATGTTGTCCTTTTTAAAGCATGTGTTGCAATTTCATTCAGAATCTCCTGCATAAAGGCTTTTCCACAGTTAATATTGAGCAATTGTCTTTGAGCAGCATGAAGGAGAACCTTGGAGCAATGATAAAATTGTCTCCATCTGACCCATAGGCCTTTTGTTCAAGCGGTGGAATCAACCACTGATGCTTGTGTCAGGGTAGGCTACCTACAACACAATCCCTTGGCATGCGTCTCTTCCCTTGACCTTGTGTGAACACGGGATGCTTTGTGCATCAGGTTGCCCTTTTTTTTTCTACACAATTCTGATGGTTTATGCAAACTTGGGTTTGGTTATGGTTTAGTGTCTGGTTCCAGGTCTTTAATTGCAATATTCCTTCAGTTATTCTTGAGAATTTTCTTGTCAAACAATCAGAGTAGATAGTCAAGATGTATTCTAGTCAGTATTTTTGAAAGCATATTTTAAAGTTGGTTAACTCAGAACCTGATCTAGATATTCTAAAGAGCTTGTTTTAGGCTTCTATGTTCTGGCTTCAAACTTATGTGTGCTTGGTCATTCATTTAGCCTATGTTGTTCCGACTCTTCAAAACTATTGCTGAGTTCTGTTTCAAGTTCTAAATTCATAACCTTCAAAGAGTCAGCTTGTGAGATTAACTTTGTTCTAATTCCATCCCTTATTGAAACACTTAAAAGGACCAGACATATATACCTCGAGAGCCTCAAATAATAGAACGAGCACCTATAAGTAAGGGAGAAGGAATTTGGACTTGAGAAACTCCCATAATACGAGGGCTAGCTATTGCTCAAATCATTAAACTTAATCATTTTGATAAATATTTATGAACTTTAATATATAGTTGAATAAAAAAGAAATAGTAGTATTTTGCTAGCTTACCCTTGTCCTGTCATTTGCTTTTGCTGCAACCTCTCTTGACTTAATTTTAGTTTGTGCCATTTTTGACTAGTCTGTTCTAAAATATTTCATATATTTCCACTGTTTTAGACCTTAATATAAAAAGACCGACATTCATTCTGAAACATATTATATAAAAGTTAAAATAAGACACGCAAATCGAAATAGATGATTCATTGTAACAAAAAATGGTAACACAAGTAAACATGTAGGTAGTCAAAACCAAAGACTAGTTCAAAAACTTATAAACATTAGTAATTCAACATCTCTAATTGTCTATCTAGAAGCTACTTGATCTTGAACTTTAGTTGTAGTGAGCCCAAATCCATAAGGATAAAGTGGATCATAATTTTTATCACCAACATTCATTGGCAATTGATCCACATTCTTAAACCAAGTTCTTGACAACTTTCCTCTAAACTCATAATCACCAAACAACACATCAGCCACACCTTGTCCCTCAGAGCCAGGCAACCATGCAGCAACAAGTGCATCAATGTTGCTCAAATATGGCTGCACAACTAATGGCCTGCCTGAAATTAACACCACAACACACTTTGTGTTGCCACATACATTACTCATTGTGTCAATTCCTCCCTTAGTAATTGTCAAATTCATACTGTCCCCTGCTGTTTCTGCATAAGGTAGCTCACCTACTACAACAATTGAGTATGAGAAGTTGTTCGACTTTAAAAACTCCGTTGTGGGACTCTCACTATACACCACTTCTGTGTTTGAATCAACGCTAGCTGTTATAGCATCCAAGATAGTTGTACCTGAAAAAAAATCGAAAAGTCATACTGTACTCTATCTGTTTCATTTTACATGTCTTAGTTTGACAAGGGTAAGAAATATATACCTATTGTGACATTGTTTCCTTCAACTCCTTGCCAAGTAATTGTCCAACCACCACATTGATAGCCCAAATTATTGGCGTGACTTCCAGCAACTAATATTCTTGATGCCTTTTTAGGCAATGGTAGCATAGGGTCATTAGCATTTGCACCATTTTTCAATAACACAAGTGATTTTCTAACTGCTTCTCTAGCTAATTCTCTATGTGCCTGTTCCGAAAAAAATAATAATAACGTCACATAAAATGAAACAGAAAGAGTACTAGAATAACATCTTTTAAGATATAGTTCTGTTTTAAAATAAATTGAGTGAACACAACATTTTTCCAGAACAACACGAGATACTTCATGCATCAGATTGTCTTCTATTTCAAAATTGAGTGAACATGACAGCATTTTTCCAGGACAACACAAGACACTTCGTGGATTGATGGAAAACGCAAGATACTTCATGCATCAGACTGTCTTTTTTTGTTGTGTTTCAAAATTGAGTGAACACAACAGTATTTTTCCAGGACAGCACGAGATACCTTCTGCATTAGACTGTTTTTTTTTTAATTCAAAAGTGAGTGAACCCATCATTTTTCCAGAAAAACACGAGATACTTTGTGCATTCATGGGAAACACGAGATACTTCATGCATTAGACTGTCTTTTTTGTTTCTGTTCTGTTTCAACATTGAGTGAACACGACAGCATTTTTCCAGAACAACACGAGATACTTTGTGCATTTATGGAAAACACGAGATATTTCATGCATCAGACTGTGTTTCTTTTGTTCGGTTTTCAAGACTGACCTGACTTCCGACGTGTTTAACTAATTTATAATCAGCCAAAGGATTCTCAAAAAGACCCAATGTAAATTTGACTCTCAAGATCCTCCTCACAGCATCATCAATTCTGGTCATGGGGATAAAATTATTTTTCACCAAAGAGGTCAATGTATCAATAAATTCTGTATAGTTCAAAGGGACCATGATCTGCAAAAAAACCACAAAAATAATCAGATGAAAATTCAAATTTCATAACATCTTGATTCTACACATAGTACATACTCTCTTGATCCATTTTATCGATCTCTTCAACTACTAAAAGAAATTTGGTCCAAAATATTTTTCGCTTTAGCAAAGTTAAACGACATATAAAAAAGACTAAAAGAGTACTACACCAGAAGTTTAAACGACATATGAACATCAAAAGTTCAAATGACATACGAAAAAGATCAAATTAAGTAGAACATCAAAGTTTAAACGACATGAAAAAGATCATAAGAAGTACAACATCAAAAGTTTAAATGACATTTGAGGAAGATCATAAGAAGTTCAACATCAAAAGTTTAAACGACATATGAAAAAGATCAGAAGAAGTACAACATCAAAAGTTTACATGACATACGAGAAAGATCATAATAAGTGCAACATCAAAAGTTCACACGACATACTAGAAATATCAGAAGAAGTACAACATCAATAGTTTACACGACATACGAGAAAGATCAAAAGAAGTACAACATCAAAAGTTTGAACGACATATGAAAAAGATAAGAAGAAGTACAACATCAAAAGTTTGAACGACATATGAAAAAGATAAGAAGAAGTACAACATCAAAAGTTTAAACGACATGTGAAAAACATCAGAAGAATTACAGCACCAATAATCTAAACAACATATGTGAGGGACCAAAGAGAATACTAGAAAGCTAACCATGTCAATGCCAGCTTGAACCCCAGCCAACACTGAGTGTGTATAATTTGAATGAGGTGGTGAGGTAATTCTGTCAATTCCTTCCCAATCTGAGATAACAAATCCCTAAAAAAACAAATCAAAATTATTAGTTCTCAACTATCACTAAAAGTTTTAGTAGAATAATAAGTACCCCATCCTTAATCAGAAGTCTCGAGTCCTCGAGTTTTTGACCCTTGGGAATGGAGTCATCTTTGTTCTTAATCAGAGATCTCAAGTTCAAGCTTTTGACCCTTGGGAATCAAGTCGCCTTTCCTAGGGAGCAATTTAGCCCCCCAAAACGGTATCTTCCAAAGCAATTCCAAATTAATCGAGCCCCAATATGGGAATGGACACCAAGTGGCAAACAAAAAAGCAATTAAATATTGAGCAACAAGGGTTGTGGTAGAGTGATAAGTACTCTTTCATCCTTAACCAGAAGTCGAGACCTTGGAATAGAGTCTCCTTTGGTAGGGAACTTTAGGCGCTTATAATCAGACTCCAATATAGGTACTGAACATTGTATATATGTAAAATAAACATTAAAAAAAAGTGAAGTGGTTAATTCATTACTCTGAAATTTAGTGTGCCCTTGAGGAAATTGGTAACAAGATCATGATTTGCATGCATCTTAACTCCATTCAAACTTGAATATGAAACCATAATAGTTGAAACTCCCTTGATGATTGAATGATAATAAGCAGGCATGTGAATGCTTAACAATGTGTGCCAATCAGCCACTGTGTTGTTCTCATTTATCCCTTTTATTGTGCCACCATCTCCAACAAAGTGTTTTGCACATGCCACTACCTTTTCCCTACAAAAAAAAACAATTATTGTACAAGTTCATATTCAACAACATATCAGTGTATTTCCACAGGTGAGGTCTAAGGAGGATAGAGTGTATACAAACCGTACCCCTACCAGAGAGACAAGTTTCTGAAAGACCTCGGTTCAAGTAACAAATGTACAAGTTCATATTCAACAAACATACTAGTGTATTTACACAAGTGAGATTTAAAGAGGGTATAGTGTATACTGCCACCTTACCTCTAGCCGAGATACTATTTTTGAAAGACCCTCAGGTCAAGTAACAAATGTACAAGTTCATATTGAATTAAAAAAGAAGAAGAAAGGGGTGGGGGTTAAAGTATAAAGAAATACGTCAAGAATGAAAAAAACATATATATATAGTGTAATTTTAAGACAAGAAATTCAGAAGAATCCCTTACGCCTTTTAGTGACCATAAACCTCTACGAAGGGGTTCAAATGGACCCCTTTATGCCGCTAGTTAGAAATTAACCCTAATCTTAATTTTCGGGGTTCAAGTATCATTTACCCCTATAATCATTGATTATACACTTACTATACATCAAATATACACAAACAACGACTACAATCTACTATAGTATAATAATATTATTTTTAATCGATTGACTAAAAATGTTAAGATCTCAAAAAAGGTAAGATATGTAAATATAAATTAACTTACTTTCCACCAACATAAGGAATGCCTACTTTATTAGTAGGTAAGTCCCCTTGTAAACCAGGTATAATTTCAGTCATTTGTTTCACAATTTGTGGATCCTCACTATAACTCTCATAGCACCTACCCCACCTTGGGTCTCTACATAACTGCAAAAATATTCGTACAATCAGATCACTTATAAAATAATTATATTATAAATAATAAAATTATTAATTTCTGTTATAACATATTAAATTATACCGCAATGCATGGAGCAAAAGCATATGGAATGCCAGTAGCTCTAACTTCAAGAGCTGTTGCTACACCAATTCTTTTCACAAGTTCGGGATCTCTACAAAAATTAAAGCAAAATAAAAAAAAAACAAATTATTATGTAATTTCAGAAAATTAAATATTTATTTTTCCTAATACAAGATCATAATTTAGTGACATTTACTAAGCGTAATTATTTTTTTAACAAAAAAAATGAAAAATAAAATATAAGAAAATCATTTAAAGATTTTTTTTTTTTTTTGTCTACATAATATAATTTTCGAGTGAAAAGGGCTCTGCTACTAAAGAAAGACACTCTTTAACATTTTTTAGAAAAACCCTCTTGGAGGGTTTGAAAAGGCACTCATACCTTATACTTTAATAAGGTTATTGAATCGTCAGTATATAAAAGTTAAAAATATTTAAATTAGAAAATTGAGAAAACATACCTAGTGGCACCAAGTCCAATATTATGAGGAAAAATAGTAGCTTTATAAACATTATTATGTCCATGTACAGCATCAATCCCATAAATCATAGGTATCCCTAACCTACTAGACAATGCTCCTCTTTGAAATTCGTTCACCATATCAACCCATTCCCTGGCTGTTGCTTCAGGTTTTGGCACACTTCCACCACCACTCAGTAAACTCCCTATCCCGTAATTTTTCATGATGTCAGTTGTCATGTTTTTTCTCTCGAGTTGTGTCATTTGCCCAATTTTCTCTGACAATGTCATCCGACTCATTAGATCCTTTATTCGCGCGTTTATTGGCTTGTTGGGATCCTTGTAGAGCAAGTAATCTCCTTCTTGTGCCATGCATGAGTCCCATGTTGAGAATAGTAGCACAAGTCCCAATAAAAGGATTGTAATTCTTGATTTCATAGCTGATTACTTAATAACTTAATATGAAATATTTCTGTAAATAGACAAAATGATAAGAGTAAGATAAGTAATTTTTATATTTTTTTACACTCAAACAACACTAAACAACATTAAAATATATATACACGATTCATACACGATCCATTTTTTCTACCGTTAAATACACTAAAACAACAAAAGAAATATTTCAAGCCCCACTCTAGTAACATAAAAAAAATGCATACACAATCCAATTTGTATACCGTTATACACTAAAATAACATAAGCAAGATCTCAAATTCTACACACTAATAGCATAAATATACATACACGATCTATTTTGTACAGAGAGCGGACCTACATAGAGTTCGTCGGGTGCTCGAGAACCCATTAACCTCGTCTCGGAATATATATAAATATATCTATAAAGAAGTTAAGAGGTATTTGTATAAAATTATCATAGAGCATCCGATGAACAAATGATCTAATTTGTCCATTGGCTCTTGGGTGGGTGCTTAAGACTCTTTTAGTGTTGTTGAGCCCAAGTTTGCATCTCACTGTTAACATATCTTTTTATATTTTTGAACACCCACAACATAAGTAAGATTTCAAATTCTACACAGTAATAACATAAAAATACATACATGATCCATTTTTTACATCGTTATTTACTAAAACAACAAAAGTAAGATCTCAAGTTTTACACACTAATAGCTTAAAATTCAAATAATTATCGTGCAAAAAATAGATGCAAAATAGTGAATAACAATTTTAATAACGAAAACGTACCAAGTAAAAGAGATGAAATTAGTGAATTAGTTTACATATACTGGATTTTTTATGAAGCTTTTATAATATAGTATTTGAGTAGTATTAGTATTTTTAGATGATTATGATATCTACAAATTTAATTAGTGATTATGATCAAGATCAACGGGAAAAACTATAAATCAGTTTAAGATAAACACAAATAGCTTACACGTAGGATTTTTAAAAATTATTTACCTTATTTATTTAGCTAGAAAATATGTTTATAATTTTCTTTCCAAGATAAGATTGTCTCCTAAAAGGAAAAAAATTAATTATACTTTATGACAAAGATTCATAGAATGTCGATTTATGGTCAGTAATAATTACTACAAGATACGATTCTTGAATTTAACTTTTATATACTAATCAAATTTAAACGATTTTTATATTATCGCAAGTGCGCATCACTTGTATAAAAAGTTAAATATTATATGTTCCATATTAAGTGAATTATTGGAATATGTTATATTTGGACATAAATTAAACGTTATTCTCTGTTTTTACACTTTCATTTATTTTCAAAACTAATACTCTTTCTCGAAGAGAAGGTCATTAAAAAGAAGGGTAAATATGAAAAAAAAATTCAACAGTCTTTTTTTAGTCCTGTTACTGACTGATAAGTTCTTATTTTAGTTATACGAAAAATAATATTTTACTTGCAATGTAAAACAAAACAAAAAAAAAATCAACATTTTTAAATTTTAATTTTTTTGTTACATGAGTTGATATAGCTAGGCTGAAATCATATTATTTCAAGTAATTTAGGTGAAAAGTTAAAGTATTGTTATATATGGGTTATTTAAGTGTTTAAATTGTACATTTAAGTTTTTAACCCTTTGGTTATTTCTGTCGTTTAAGTAATTTGATACGATATATTCAAGGTTATGTAATATGATATATGTTATTTGCAAACTGATTTTGGGAGAGTATGTCGATATGATGTGCGGGATTGGGGACATTCGTTGGGCTTTTTTCTTTGAGAGCCTAATATTGATTGATGAAATTTACCGCGTAGTTAATAAAGGTCAATACGTAGAAGGGATGAGAAACAAAACTCAGAGAGATAAACAGAGTTGACTTCCCAAAATGCTAAATTCTCTTTCAAACCTGTGGTCCCTTTTAGCCACTTGCTAGTTGGATCTGGTGCTCAAATAAAATACTATTAACATTTTTCACGCCCCAATAATTTCAACTAAATCAGTCTTTTTTACCATTTCTAGCTTGGTTAAATTATGTAAGTGGATTTTCTCTAAAAGTTCTTAACATAAAAATCTCAACTTGCTTTTTGGAGCCCATATACTAAAGGACTAGTAGTAGTTCACCAAAATTGAGCAGAGTCAAAGCTACTAAATCCTGTCAAACTCGTAAATCAAACACAACACAAAATAACTAAGCCTCATTTTCATAAATGCTCCATTTAGGTTCATTTACAATACTCTCAGGCTAAAATATATATTACATGGCAAAATTCACAAACTTCAATAATGATAAATAACAAAGATTACTGGCTTAATTTTGTGGTAAGTTTATACCACTTTTTGTTTTCTTGAAAGCCAGTGTTTGCACAAATTGTTGACAAAATGACTTTGCAATACTCATTTTTCATGTTTAGTAGTTGGTTTTCACTGGTTTAGTTGTAAGTCCAAATCCAAAATGAAACAAAGGATCATTATGTGAATCATCAAAGTTCATAGGGAGCTGATCAACTGACTTGAACCATGTCCGGGCGAGTTTTCCAGTAAAGCCATAATCGCCAAATAAAGCGTCAGTAACGCCTTGTCCTTCAGTCCCAGGGAGCCAAGCAGCTACAAGAGCATCCATTTTGGCAATGTAAGGCTCCATCACGACTGGACGGCCAGAGACAACGACTACAACACACTTCACTGCCCCACAGACGTTGTTGATGGTGCTAGGGCCGGGTTCAGTTATTGTAAGGTTTGAGCTATCGCCAAACATCTCTGCGTATGGGACTTCACCCACGACTACAATGGCGTAGGAGAATTTGTTGGACTTAACAAAGTTGGCGTTAGGGTTCTGTTGGTAGACTACTTGTGTTGAAGGATCAACTGTTTTCTTGATAGCAGATAAAATGGTGGTTCCTGTCAAGATATGGAACGCGTATCAGAACCGGAAGAATGATGTGTTGTGTGAGAAGGAGTGACAGACTGATGGTATTATTTACAAGGCTAAGTAAAACAACAGAATAGAGTTGGTGTAAAACGCATGTAATATGCTGCTTGGACACTCCTACAATGCTAACACACCCATGTCGGTTCCAACAAAACTGCACTACTTTTGAAGGACCCGACACACATCCATCAGCATTTTCGAAGTGTCCAAGCAACAATGGATTAAGTATGTCTAGAAAGGAGGAGGAAATCACTGTATAATTTAATCAATCACGCACATTGTGTGTTGTTCAAACGCTAATGATGGCAGGCAGATAGTAGAAATTGTTGCATCATGTCACAATAGAGATGTTGCCAAAACTACGAAATACAAGAGTGTGAAAACATACCAACTGTAAGATCATTGCCTGCAACGCCTTGCCATTGGATTGTCCAGCCTCCACATTGGTAACCTAAGTTGTCTGCATGAGTTCCAGCAACAAGTATTTTTGGTGCTTTCTTTGGAAGGGGAAGCAGTGGGTGACTAGGCGTTTTTCCGTTCTTCAAGAGCACGAGTGATTTCCTAACTGCTTCCCTTGCTAAGTCTCTATGCTCCTATAGAAAAGACAATGAAGCAGGTTAGATCTAATACAAGCAAGAGCTATACCTATGTTGCTCGGACTATCCAAAATGCACCCGACAAGCCCGAGCAACATAGTATTGGGATAACTAAGGTGACATTTTTTACCTGGCTACCGAGTTGGTTTGCCAAGCTAGGATCAGACATTGGGTTTTCGAAGAGACCCATGACAAATTTAACTCTCAATATCCGCTTCACAGCATCGTCAATTCTGCTCATGGGAATGATATTGGCTTTCACTTGAGAAGTCAAAGTATCGATAAATTCTCTATAATTCTCAGGGACCATAATCTGAAGCATAGACAAAAGTCATAGTGAATATAAAGAACTAGTATAACATATCCAAGATAAGATGATTGATAGGGGATCGTCTACGAATTTATATGACTAACCATGTCAATTCCTGCCGTAATTCCAGCTTGAACTGAATAAGAGTAATTAGCATGAGGAGGGTCAGTAATCCGGTCAAGTCCTTGCCAATCTGAAATGACAAAGCCCTGAAAGATGAAAACCAAATGAGGTTGGGTTATACTGGAATATATCCCGACTTTACCCTGAATGAAGTGAAATGATCATCTTTACCCTGAACTTGAGCTTGTTCTTCAGGAAGCCAGTGATAAGGTCTCGGTTGGCATGCATCTTTCTTCCGTTCCAGCTTGAGTAAGACACCATTACCGTTGAAACACCCTTTCTGAGTGAGTCATAGTATGCAGGCATGTGGATGTCAAATAAATCATTTGAGCTGATTATAGTGTTGCTTTCATCAACACCATTCTTCGTGCCACCATCTCCCACAAAGTGCTTAGCACATGCTGCAACCTTAGTCCTTAATCATATGAAAGTTCAACAAACAACAACATCAGCATTGATAGTCAAAGAACCATAGATGATTCATAAGAATTTGCTAGTATAACTAACACATCATCAAAGAAATGACGAGGATCTAAAAAGGGATAAAGATTCATACTTTCCGCCAACGTAAGGAACGCCATTCTTAGATTTAGCTGGCAAATCTCCTTGCAGACCAGGGATAATCTCAGTCATGCTTTTCACAATCCTATAATCTTCACTGTAACTTTCATAACAACGGCCCCATCTAGGATTTCTGCATACCTACCATAAAACAATTATTCAGACATAACATACATAGAGAAGCACCATATGCACAAAGTGTAATCATATCAACTCACTGCAATGCAGGGAGCAAACACATATGGAATTCCTGTAGCTCTAACTTCAAGTGCAGTTGCAGCCCCAATACGCTTCA
Organism: Solanum stenotomum; assembly: GCF_019186545.1. Classification (NCBI taxonomy): domain Eukaryota; kingdom Viridiplantae; phylum Streptophyta; class Magnoliopsida; order Solanales; family Solanaceae; genus Solanum; species Solanum stenotomum. The sequence continues at coordinate 2,989,178 of NC_064292.1, forward strand.
CCAATTCAGGATCCCTGCATAAAATTAGCAATTTTTTTACTATCACTAGATGAAAAGGAAAGGAACTTAAGAATCAAAAACCCCGAAATTCTGAAAATCATTAATTATCACTGAGGATTCTACTTGCCTGGTGACACCAAGGCCAACATTGTGAGGAAAGATTGTTGCCCCGTAGACATTGTTGTGTCCATGAACCGCATCGATTCCATAAATCATGGGAATCCCAAGACGGGTTGAAAGAGCACCCTTTTGAATCCCATCTACCATATTGGTCCAAACCTGAGCAGTGGCCTTGGGTGCAGGTACACTGCCTCCACCACTCAGTACACTCCCTGCCAGAAAAAATATTGAGGATGAACTCCAAAATACAAGACAACAATGAATCTAAGAGAATCCTTTTTCCCCTCTCCATGCCTAAATTAGTAAAAAGTTTCACTCCCTTTTAAGTCTTAGGCCACAGTGATCTATCAATATCTTTTTTTCTTAAAGGCAATACAACAATAAGTAACCAAATATACACATACTATACTATGTTGCTAGGACTCTCACAAATATGTGTTGGATCATTCAAAGATAGCATCTCTTTGGAGGATTTGACACATGTGCGGCAACATTTTTGGGGAGTCCGAGTAACATAGCCTATAGATGTGCCTTTTTCAAAAAACCAAATGCATATTACAAGCATACCAATGAAATTTTGCTTCATAACATCAGCTGTGGCAACGGCCCTCTCAATTTGAGTCATTTGACCAATCTTTTCCTCAAGAGTCATTCTTTTCAGCAAGTCCTTGATTCTAACACCCAATGGCTGTTTTGGGTCCTTGTATTTCATATATCCTCCCTCTGCTACCACAGTCCATAGGCATAACATCACAAAACCCATCATGGGTATAGACATTCTCCCCATTTTTTCACAAACCCTCAATATCCTTATGCTGGAACAATCTGCTAAAAAACATACAAATAGCAAAAATCAATAAAACTACTAAATACTAGAGTCATCAAAACAAGAATACAGAATGTTGGTAAAACCAAGAATCTTTTTTTTTGTTGTTGTAAAAGTTTTTTTTATTTTAAAAACAGCTTATCAAGACCACGGACTAAACACCACAAACCCATAGTCATCAAAACAAGAATACAGAATGATGATATAACAAAGAATCTTTTTTTGTTATAAAGTAAAAAAAGAAAGAAAAAGCAGCTAATCAAGATCACAAGATAAACACCATAGTCATCAAAACAAGAATACAGAATGTTGGGAATACAAGAATCTTTTTTTGTTACATGGTAAAAAAGAAAGAAAAAGCAGCTAATCAAGACCACACGATAAACACCACACAAACCCATCATGGGTATTCACATTTTCCCCATTTTTATCCCAATCCATCCCCCCTTCCTCAAGGGCCTTCTGATGGAACAGTATGCTTAAAGCTCTTAAAAATAGCAAACTCAATAAAACTACTAAACAGTACTATAGTTAACAAAACAAGCATACAGAATGTGGGAATAAAACACGAAGCCATTTTGTCACATATTCGCCCTTCAATGGCCTCCTGCTAAAACAATCTTGTAAAACACAAAAAAACAGCAAAACTCAATGGAACTACACAATGTTGAAAAAAAAAGAATCTTTTTTGTTACAAAGTAGTAAAAAAGGAAAGGAAAAACATCTAACCAAGAATACAAGCTAACCCCATCCCTCCTCATGGACCTTCTGCTAGAACAATCTACTAAAAAGCTCATAAAAATAGCAAAACTCAATAAAACTACTAAATAGTCTAGTTATCAAAACAAACATACAAAAGGTGGAATAAAAAAAAGAAACTTTTTTGTCACATACCCCACCCCCCTTAATGGGCCTTCTGCTAGAACAATCTAGCAAAACTCAACAGAACTACAAAATGTTGAAAAAAAAAAAGAATCTTTTTTAGTTACAAAGTATAAATCAAGAACACAAGCTAACCCCAACCCTCCTCAAGGACCTTCTTCTGGAACAGTCACTAAAAAGTCATAAAATAGCAAAACTAAAAAAAATTACTAAACAGTACTGTAGTTAACAAAACAAACAAACAGAATGTGGAGGATAAAAAGAATCTTTTTTGTCACATACCCCACCCCCACCCCCTTAATGGCCTTCTGCTAGAACAATCTTGTAAAACTCATAAAAACAGCAAAACTCAATAGAACTACACAATGTTGAAAAAAAAATGAATCCTTTTTAGTTACAAAGTACAAATCAAGAATACAAGCTAACCCCAACCCTCCACAAGGGCCTTCTACTGGAACAATCTACTAAAAAGCTCATAAAAACAGCAAAACTCAATAAAGCTACTAAATACTCTAGTTATCAAAACGAACATACAGAATGTGGAATAAAAAAAGGATCTTTTTTTGTCACATACCCCCTCAATAGCCTTCTGCTAGTACAACAATCTTGTAAAACTCAATAAAACAGCAAAAACTCAATGAAACTACTAATATACATACAAAATGTTGAAAAAAAAAACAGCTAATCAAGAAAACAATATTTGCAATGTGAACAAACTTACTTGTTGAACTTCAAGTTTGAAAAAGAAGAAGAAAATGAGTAGTCGTGCAGACAACTATTAGGCAAGTTGATGGGAATTTGTGTGTATCTTATGTGTGTATATATAGAAAATATACAAAATGGAAGATGCCATCTCAACTTTGGGGAAAATAACAAAAATGGTCACTTATGTTTAGTGTAGATTCAAAATAGTTCCTTAAATATATTTCTTGACAGTTTAGTCTTTCAAATTTGTCAAAAATAAGCACTTTTAGTCTCCGTCAAATATTTGTTTTTTTTTTTTTGGGGGGGGGGGGGGGGGGGGGG